>NW_018020668.1:398191-423758 GCF_002006095.1 Pseudomyrmex gracilis | reverse complement strand
TATATATATTTGGTCTGAAAATAGCATTTTAATAACGGTCAGAAAAAATGTGAACTCTCTGCGCATCGCGCGTGCTCTGCCAAAAAAGAAAAAAATGAGGATCTCGACGGTGGATGTGTCCTACACCATCCGAGGAGGGTCCCTCGGGACGAGGGACTCCACGCAATCGACTTCGCTCCCCTTCTCGTGAGCGGTATTGTTTACTGTCAACCTCGTTTCAGATGCCATGATGCTGTCCCCTGACATTCCCTCGCCACCCGCAAGACCCATATGGCCGGCTTTAGGGGAATTAAGCACCAGGACGGGTAATTGCGGAGTGTTACGAGCGTGGTTAATTTGTATTTCTATACGGCATGGCGCGGGGTATAGATTGCCGTTTCTCGAGCCCCGCCAATTGAGTTCAATGAATTCGCGATTCGCAATTTTTGACTTTTTTTTCCTCGAGAGAATCAAACGAGCTCGTTAAATATAGTATCTTGGTGTCTGAATTAAAAAAAAAATTTCATTGAGCGAGTGACGTTTTCCGAGTGATTTTTCCCCGATAGCAATGATGAAAAAAATATTCACCTAACCCTTCACAATGCAACATTTGCGGATAGATACGCTACGGGTTAATTAGAGATGCTGATATATCGCGTTCAAATGTTATCATACTCTCGTTCGCGGTTAAGCGCTTTGCTGTCGGCCGTTGCTCCTCAATTATACACAACGCTAGCCCGAGCATCATATAGAAGTGAGTTAAGCGTTTAAATGCTTAATTACCACATTAAGAGTAACCTGGCGGCGCGGCTTCGCGGGCGCGAGATCTTTAATCGCCTCACATCAGGAGCGCGAATTACTTTTGTTACGCGCCTTCCCCCCGTAATAATTGAAGCGTTTACGGATGGCGGGCTCTTGTTTGCGATACAATGGCGCCCCGAGAGAACATCTAAGTCCGGCGTTGGCACAATAACGGGGGCTCTCTTCTCCCTTCCCCCCGCCCCCTTAACCCGCGTACTATAATACGCGTGATAAATGCGGGCGGGTTTCACGGCGTCGGCTGCGACGATTAATTACGCGTAGAGGGTACCTAGTGACGAATCGCCGTTATACCGACGTATATACCGGCGGATTAAACTGCCAAGAGTGACGATATCCTCAACGGGTGTTAACGCGCAATCCCCGCGCGCGCGCGCGCGCGCGGAGTCCTCGCGCGTGAAATATCGCGCCAGTCGTACGTTTATAAACGTTACAGCGAGAATAAATTTCGCATTAGCGGCAAGATTACGAGGAAGCTGCGAGATTGCACGATGATATTACGAGGCTTATCTCTTGATATAATACCGCGCAAGATTCTAGATGGCACACAACGTTGCTCGTTTTGTAAAAAGTGTACGTGGCGCGACACGGTGTATTTTTGAAAATGTTCAAGTCAAGCGAAAGAGAACGCGCGTTTTCGCGCGTGTTTTCACACGGGAACATTTGGTTTCTGGTTGATTTTTGTTTGACTTCAACGTTCGATCACATCGGCTCGAAATAAAATGTGAAATACATTCGTCTTTTTTGAGAAGAACATTTCCCTATAGGGAAAGGGGGGGGATCTTTTCAATTTTCCTCTCTCTCTCTATTTCGAAATGGAACTATGCACCTCGAAATTACGAATTCCTTTCCAAAATCGCTTCCAGAACAGATGTCTCATGTGAGACGCCCGCCGGTTGCGATGACACTGCAACTGTCCCCGCGATTGTTCCTCCGCGGACATATAGTGGACGGCTTAATCGCCACGTGGACGGACGACGACAATCGCCGTCGGACGCATCCGGCTGCATTCCCAGGCTAAACGTTCTCCCGACCGCAACCGAACCTCCCACCGTTTTCCATCCGTCGACGGATACCACGGAAAACGTTGAACGGTTGGCGCGGACACACAATTCCCTCACGGTCGGTCTTGTTCGACGCAAAACGTCTAAAGTTCAAAATTCGCACTCGAATTCGCCGGATCCGCTTGGGTCCATCCCGCTCGTATCCACACACGCGCATTCTGCTCCTGACCCTTACGTTGCGTCATTTTCTAAAAGGACGTCCATCGGTCAGCATTGTCCCCGAGGTTGCGGTTAATCCGGTCCGTTGGTCGCGGTCGCGGTCGCGGTCGTTGCGAGCGGTCGCGAGTGCGTAGCACGAGGCCAGGACGAAGAGGAAGAGACGAAGATAGAGAAAGAGAGATCGAAAGAGAAGAGAGGGAGAGAGAGAGAGAGAGAGAGAGAGGAAGAGGGTGGCAACGGGAGGATGAGGAGAACTAGGAGGATGAGGTGGAGGAGAGAAGGAGGAGAGGACCAGGAGAGCGGGCGAGCGCAAGCGCCTGTCCGATCGATGCCCGTCTCCCGCGTATAAAGCTCTCGTCCTCGGGGGGCGCGCGACAGTTGGCGTTCCGCATCTGGAACATGCGTCGCGTCGCGTATCGCTCGCGTCGAGAATATTGTTTCATCGTCGTTCTCGTCGTTGTTGGTGAAAACTACGTCAAAAGCGACATTTCTCGCGAGATCAGTCGCCGTCCGACCGCGATCGAGCTCCGATCGAGCGCGCCGATCTCGAGAATCGCTAAGAAGCGGCGAGTTCTCTCGCTCCGAGGAGGATCATCACCGCTGAAGAATCGCCGTGGAGGAACATCGCCGCTCGCAGGAGCGCGAGGAATCTTTCCTTGCTCCGTGACCGATAAGGAAGAAACGACGAACGCGGCGTTAAATCGACAACGCTGTTTCATTTCCCGACGAAGAACATTTCCTTGTTTTTCTTCTTGAAGTCGTCCGCCTTTCCAATGCGACTCTTCTCAGAACGAAGCACAAAGTTCGAGTCGCGAGTACCAACGCGCGTCAGTGAATATAGTGATTGAAAATCGGAATTCGCTCGGGGTAGCGAATTACATTGCAGTCGGCAAGGAAAAAAACCATCAGTCGCAACGACGATCTTCTTCGGGAGGATCAATAGGAAGGTAACTTCTTCTCTCAAAGCAGAATCTCAGATTGACTTCAAGCAGTCTGCATGATCTTCCTTACTTCGGCCGAGGAATCATCCTCCCGTCTAACGAGAATCAAGTTGTTCCTGACTTCGTGACATCCTCTGGACCTGCGACGCCTATCGCGAGCGACCGATGTGAGACCGCGAAGTGAAGCGTCGAGTTTCGCCGCGTCGCCGGGGAAGATCGGGCACCCGGGCCCGGCGCCAGGAGCAGCAGCTTCGTTGCTGGATCGTATCCGGGGACGCGTCACCGACATTCATCCCGCGCGGGACCCGTCATCCAGGCAGGCGGCGTCAGATCGGCGGTCGTTCGATCGTCCGGCGGACGTCTCGGCCGCCGCGCGAAGAACCGGCGTTAAGCGGAGGCGCAGGGGCGGCGGGAGAGGAGGAGGTGGAGGTGGAGGAGGAGGAAGAGGAGGTGGTGGTGCTGGTGCTGCTGGCGGTGGCGGCGGTGGTGCAGGAGGAAGGCTCGCGGACGTGCAACAAGTTAAGAGGCCGCCGCCGTCGACGTCGCTGTCGCCGCCAGCGTCCTCGCCACGATGTGACATGGATATCCTCGCCGTAGCCTGCGCCCTCGTAGCGACGGCACTCTACTGCAACACTTTGCAAGCGGGTTTCGTCTACGATGACCGGTGAGTGAAGAAGACCCAATGTTTTTCTCTTCTCGGCTGGCGCCGAGACGTCCCCTCAGCAAACACGAGCGCGGAAAACGATGTTCCGGGGTAGCGTTTTGCGAACTTTCGAGTCCGAAAAGTTCGGCTGTCATTTCGATGATATAGACGCGCAGAAATGACATTCGCTAGTTTATTTATGAGATTGACGCGAAAGATCCGAAAGATACGAGAGTTAGTTTTTTTTTTTTTGCGTATCTATATCATTGCAAAAAATTGCATTTATTGAAATCACACACGATTCCGGGCTTTGATTGTCGGGAGCTTAAAAGCCTCTCTCGGAAACTCTCTTCGAGACTTTTTCCCGCGGACGGGAGTTACTTCGAGACTGGGTCGAAAGGCGGCCCGGTGTCACACACTTAGCGAGGTCGCGTGACGAGATTCGCCGGATTAGAACACGGCTTCCGTGAAAGTTTTCGAGAGCGATACTCGCGAACGATAATCGTCGTCACGTAGTGATAGCAGCTTTGATTTCGGGGGAAGTCTGGTCCCCGAGTAATAAAAGTTGTGTTGATAGCTTATCGAAGCTTATCGCCTCGTTATCGAACAAACGCGACTTAGAGAGAGAGCGCAAGTGGATCAATTCGTTCGAACACGCGGCGTGATTTGCGGGGGGAGTTGTGACTTCCATCTATCTCTTTCACCGAACCGGAAGACGTTTGTGCGGGCAGAGTCCTTGTACACGTTAGTTAAGGTTAACTGAAGTTCAACTGATTCTCTCTCAGTTTCTCGCTTCTCCCTTCTTTCCAGAACGAAACAGAGGGAATCAATTAAACGTCACTTAACTTGAGTTAATGTTTGTGACAACCGGAAACAATTGTCTTACTCCGTGAAGTAAGATATATAGTAACTTAAGAAAACAAAAGTGTTAGTGTACATACGGAAGATAGGTTTGCTGGAAAAGCAAAAGAAGATTGACCGAGCAAGAAAAATTCTAGCCAAGTCTATTGAAGTTTTGCCAAACAAAAAAACGTTTTGTTGACGAAACGAAAAATTCAGAGTGGACTCGGCAAATTTTTCTCACCGGTCGTGTAACAGCGAAACTTTTTTTTTCGCGTGTTTACGTCAAACTAAAATATTCAGCATGTGTCTTGATTTTTTCTCCAAATTGACACTCGCTTCGCGCGATCGAATATAATTAATTACGACGACGTGTCTGTGTCAGAACGAGGAAAATTCTTGTCAGTCGCCACGTAACCCGAAGAGCGATGAATGTCGCTCGTAAGAGCCCCCCCCCCCCCGAGTTTCGTCTCGAATGTTATTAAGGAAGATGAGATCTACCCCAAAGGTGGATGACATTTCTCGCGATATTTCCGTCACTCAGGCGCCGCGCAAAAATTGTTTCTTCGTCGCCGGTTCGATACACATACGCACCGTCACTATGAAAAAACAAATATAGGAGCCACAAGCTGGAAAGTAATCGCAAACAAAATTTGCACCGTGTACCGCTCTCGCGTTCGTTCATTATTTTATTCTTCTCTTTCCCCCGGATCAATAAGACTGCGTCGGAATTTGCGCGCGGCGCTCCGAGCCGGCGAGAAATTTTCGCGATCGCCACCAAATTTTCCGATGCGGTATAATATCTCGCCGGCATTACCTCGAACAGCTGTTCCGCAGCTTCGTTCGATATCAGGCTTAAGTGCAGGAGCTTATTTACTGCTTGCGCAGCTGATCGAGAGAATTCTCCATGCGTTGAGTGAAAATGAATTTTAGCAGAGTAATAATATTGAGTTTTAAGCAATGAGAAAGAGAAAGAGAGCTCTGCTCGTTACTCTCTGACCACCAAAATATGAATGTTAATTAATGAACATACGGAATACGTGCTGAATGAAGAACGAGCTTGTTGATTAAAAATAATCATTTTTGTTGTTAAACAAATATATCGAGTGAAATCAAATAAGAATTTAACGCGCGGTTTGCTGTTTCTCCCCTTTAAAACGGAAGATAAATTTCCTCGTCGACGACTCGCGACATCTTTCGATGCCATTCGCGAGCCATCCGTATCTTGCGCGGATATAGCGCGCGATCGAAATAAGCGGGGAATTGGTGCGCGGCGCCATATAATCCAAAGTTACTCGCACGATAAGAGCCCTTAATCCGAGGCTCTCGAATTCTATGACACTGAATCCCCTAATTGAGTATCCCGTAATCTCTCGAACATCGTGGCCAGAACTCGATCGCGCCGCGCGTTTCAGGTCAGATGAAGACTCCGCGCTACGAGATTGCACGTACGATCGAGTTGAATCGCGTTATATAGGTATAACTGAATAAACATTGCAATATTTCGCTCAAAAAAAAATGATTCCGCATTCTCGTATTTTTTTAATGTGTTCGAAAATCAAAAAATGAACATTTTGGCGTATTTAGATTGCAATTAAATTTTATATCTCTTGCTTTGAAAAAAAAAAAAAAAACCAAATATTTTTCTCTCACTCTTACGTGCACCAGCAACACTTTTTTCATAGATGTGTTTTAGACACACACATATATATATGTATATATATATATATATATTTGCAATCGTATTTGCAACGGCGCAAACTGCATCCTGTTATTCTTTCGTATTTGTTTTATACTTCGATTGCTCGTAATTGGCAACTCTATTGTTATTAGAAGACGATACATGCTGCAAGCAAGAGAGAGAGAGAGAGAGAGAGAGAGAGAGAGAGAGAGAGAGAGAGAGAGAGAGAGAGAAAGAAAGCAGTTCGATAAATTGAAAACAAGCCCATGTTATTTACACGATCGATGTTTGAAAATCCCGGCAGTGCTTCCGCCGATCAGTTCCGCTGCACGTTTGCACCCGAACGATTCGTTTACGATTATCGGAAGCGCCGCGAAAATAATCACATTTGTTTCTCAGACATGCCGATGGGGGAATAGACGCGCGCGTAAACTTTCTATTTCAAATTCCCATTGTGAGAAAACAACATTCGATACGCGCATCCAAAAGTATCTACGAGCATCCATCGTCGAGTTATTTGCCGCTGCGGCGAAACTTCTGCGACCATCGCGCGGAAGTATAAGTTTCACCACTGTAACTAGCTATAAAGGATTAGGCGCCTGCGTTACCGGATGTAATCTTGAACGCGCTGCACGGTAGCTCTCATGGGATTGTTAGTCCAAACATTCTTCGATACTTCGCCGGCGTTACTTTCGCAGAATTCGCGACTAGCTTTAGTTTTCGATTTTTGTTTCAATTTTTGTTCCATATAAAAAAACACTCTCACTTTCCGCGCAATCTTTCTCTAATTTTTATTGTCGATTTCATTAGAGTTTTGAGACTGGAAGAACTATTGAACTATTTCTGTATCTCAAATCTAAGAGACGCCGAGTGTGCATGGACTCAGACAAAAAAAAAAAAATTAAATTACAACTCCCCGTTTCAGGCAATATAACAAGCTTATGCGATGCGATAATGTCAAAGTATATATCGCGTGACTGTTGTGTATTTACCCGACGTAAGGAGCATCCGCGCCTCCGTTGATTCGGAGGCGAGGAGGTTAATCAATCATTCCCGCGTTTACGTTATCGGCCGCACGAACCAACATCGCTGTTACAAACATTTAGGCGCGGAACTTGGGCGGCGAAGGGAGAAAAAGTTCTTACTATAAATTAAATTATTCCGGTCCGATCGTCGGAAATAAATATGTGTATGTGTGTGTGTTTGTGTGTGCCGAGCGTTGAAATCGTCCGGCGCGATAATCGAGCGCTTAATTATGGAACAAATTCGGACAGCCGGAAAAATGGACCGGAACAAAAAAAAAGGGCAGCGAAGAGAAAGTGAGAGAATGGGGGGTGTGAGAGATCACGGGAAGCGAAAGGGCGCGGGATATCGCGTCGATTCGTGGCCGGGACCCTTAAAGCTCTCGCGTAATAACGAAAAACGATGGCCGTGTGCGCGGGCGCGCGCATTAAGCCGAGATAATTTTTCATCCATATCCGGCCCATTAGCGGCCATCTCGTTCGATGCGACCGCCGAGGCTAAAGCGGTCCGATGCGCTTGCCGCCGCCGCCGCCGCCGCCACCGCCGCCGCCGACGACCATAATCAAGTCGAGTCCGGTTATTAACGAGAGCTCCCCGACCGACTCGCTCCCATCCCCCTTATCCTTTTTGTCGGCTATTCTCTCTTTCTCTCATTCCCCCTTGCTTGTCTTCTCTCACTCGCGCCCCCTTTTCCCGTTCTCTCGGCGTGACCTAGCA
Organism: Pseudomyrmex gracilis; assembly: GCF_002006095.1. Classification (NCBI taxonomy): domain Eukaryota; kingdom Metazoa; phylum Arthropoda; class Insecta; order Hymenoptera; family Formicidae; genus Pseudomyrmex; species Pseudomyrmex gracilis. The sequence continues at coordinate 415,892 of NW_018020668.1, read as the reverse complement.
AAACATGGCGTCGGCAGCCTTTGCCTGTGTTCCCGGTTGACCTGCGATTTTCGGGTCTTTTAAGACTCGCGCTCCCCCGTTTATTCGGCCGGTGATTTTATTTCCTCACTTCATTTCCGTCCGGAATTTGATCGTTAATATATCTGTCTCTCATTTCCAGACATTTGTTTATGATAGAGATTTCAAATTATTATTATGTGCGCGACGGATTTTTCAACGATGAAAAATAGGAAAAAACAAGACGCGACGAAAAACACTAACGCAAGAAGCGCCATCGTATCCCGAAGATCCTGGCTGTTTTATTTTTGATCGCGAGTCTTGCGCGAAGTTTACCGTGTCGTGAGTTTATTCCGGCCGCCGCCGCCGCCGCCGCCGCCGCGCTTGAGACTCACATAGGATAATAAAGGCCCCGTATTTTACCGCGACGCCTCGACCACAATGGCCGTGCAAAGAATACGGGACATATTTATTCGGCTAGTTTTTTACTGGCGGCGCCAGGAACGGAGTTCGGAAGCAAAGCGGGAGAAAAGAGGACCCTGGCGGCAGACAGAGCCAAGGCGATATAGAAGAAAAGCCGAAAACGCGACGAAAGTTGGAAGGCACGTCGTATGCGTTTTCCCTATACTCTTTCGTTTCTCTCTCTCTCTCTCTCTCTCTATCTCTGCCATGTCGTCTTTAACAAATCGCGAAACGAGAACGTCTCGGCTAATATATGCGCAAGCTATTTCTCCGTTATTTACCCGTCGTATATAATTCATTTAGAGCACAGTCTTGTGTGTCCTTATACGTTTTAGTTATACTTTCTGGTGTATCTAATTTCCGAGTGTACACACTCTGCTGAGAAATTCTTATTATAACTTCTCCGTGCAAAAGGAATCTTTTACCACCGGGGATGCAAATCAGAGACATTCAAAGACTTATTTCGCTATGCAGATGCAGAAATTTGGAATACACTACCGCCATTATGCATTGCAAATCTTTCCGTAGTCTGCTTTTTGATGTGAATATTATATCCAACAATCTTTTCCATCGCGAATTATATTTGTTTTTTTTTTTTTTGTTTTTTTTTTTAACTAAGAATATAAATATTGTTCTCCGAAATAGTCACAAGTGAAACTTGTGTCGTGCTGTTCCGTCTGGATTTTATTCATTAATCCTGCGCAGCTACATATATTTATCCGTTATATTTTCTTATTCTATTTATAAGTCCGAGTTGTTTTTTGCACTTGCAAATTCTTTACATCTTCTACACGTTTTATTTCTCTTTTGTGGAAACAACACAACAATCTCTAGAAAAATATCTTTTTCTCCGTCTCCATCATTTTCGTGCCCCAGCTAATCTCGCGAACTGTACATTCGCACGTAGCGGCAGCGATGCAACCGCATTCGAGGACGAGTTCGGAATAAGAAAAGTTGGCGGTCGAGGCTTAGCTTGTTCCGTTTCCGCTGGTGAATAATACCGCGATATTCGGCGGAGCCGCGCCTTCGGTCGCATGAAATGTAAAGCAACGGCATTACTATTTCAGTCGGTACGTCGGTGCATTCGGACTTACTACGATCCACGGTTTCTCAGAGCGTGCGTAAATAATGGACGCGCTCTGGAACACGACGAGCCACGACGATGAAAGAAAAATTGTGCCAATGCCGAAAGAAACGTTCCAGACTGTGTCGCTGAAACATCTTTATTGTTTGAAAACTGACCTCGAATGATGTACCGGACATGTGAATATGTCAAGAACATATTTGTTTTATAACGCAAACGTTAGCTCTTTCTCTCTCTTATACTTATTTTAAATTAACAACATTATTTTAAATTAATTTCTGTTAACTCTAACGTTGAAAAGATCGATATTGTTTGTGCGTGTGAAGACTTTGACGGACATCTATTAATCCACAGAACCATCACTTTTTGTTTATTTATTACGTATTTCGCAGCCAGAATATGCAATCGCGTCAAACGCAATTCGGGGAAATATCCATAGAAAAAGATGGATAGATAGATAAAAAAAAGAAAGAGAGAGAGAGAGAGAAAGAGAAAGAGATGAATTGTTGAAAAATTTATATTCCATCGAAACTACCGTCGTATTTCGTTTTGCGCAATAAATTTGTTCTCCAGATGTAATTTACAAAACAAACGCGACTAGTGAGACAATAATTTATGATTATCGTCATCGTAAAACCACCGAACAATAGTAAAACAGGTCAATATGATCGAAATGGGCTTAGATTGGCGTGGGAGATTTTATTAAAAAATCAGCCCTCATTACAGATTTTAATCAGAGAGAAGAGAATATATAAAAAAATTTTTTTTTCCCAAATTTATTTCATTTATATTCCCTGTTTCCTTTTGCACCTTTTTTTTCACTTTTCTCTCGTGCTTTTAACATTCACGATCCGCCAATATCTAAAGCACACTCTCAATTTTGTTTATAAAGCATAAAAATTGCATTGATTAAGAGAGACAGACGACTTTTAAATGCGCGCTTCCAAGCGCGTAAGCTCATTCGCGGGTATAATTTTCATTTCGAGGTCGATAAAAATATCCGCCAACGCTTCTATAACGCACTTTTATACACCTCTGACATTCGCACACGCATTTTAATTTAAACAGAATAAACCTTTTTCGCGCGCAAAAATGTCCATCGTTTACTCTGTCAGCTGCGGCTGACTACCACGCTTCCTCTCGAAACAGATTGATAACGAACGCAACGCCGAGATATTACTCTTTCACGAGGAGAAATTCGAACTCTAAAAATGGAAAATTAAATCATGGTCAAGATAAAACGCACAATAAAAAAAAACCCGTATCTTGTGGGAAGATATGCCTTTGCAGAAATAAAAATTGAGAAAAAAAAAAAACGTTGAAAAAGTAGTAGTCGCTGAAAAACGAGCGCGACTATTGTTCTTTGACGTTCGATATCGCGTATTTTGACATCGTACCCGATATCTTTGTCACTTTTCTCTCGTCGGAGAAAAGCGCGATCGATCTCAGGATTCGAAAGACGGAGATCGTCGGATTCTCGGAATTCTGCAGTTGTGACTTTCTTTCGATTATGCGCGTCTATTAAAGTAACACAAGCAAGAAAGCATATTCAGGTTTATCGGAATTCAAACTACTCAGAACCTTGGAAAGCGCGCGTTGGAATTTCCAATCAAATCCATCGCTCTTCAAATTACTATTTAATTCCAATGAAACTCTACTCAGAGAGAGAGATCGCGAGCACGGCGGATCGAAAATTGAGAACCGCGAGCGCGGGATATATTGATCCCGCGCGGCCACCCTCCGGACGTGAACGGACGGACGGCGCGAACGCGGAGCGAGGAGGGAGCGAAACATTATAAATCCGGAATCCGCGTCAGTCACGGAGCCGAATGGCCAGCTGCCGGGATAAAAATGACGAGCGGGCGGGTGCACGTCCTCCTCCCCTGAATGGCAGGAGGGATCGAACAAAAGAATCGACGCCGCCGGCGGCGCGGATCTCTGAGCGCGGCGATGGTGCGTCGTCGGCCAGTTCGCCCCGCTGCTAGTAATTCTTGTAATTCCGTTGCAACCGGGATATCGGGTCTATCTTGCACGGGTGTACACGGGTGTGTGCGCGCCTGCACGTGTGTGTCACGTGCGTACACACACGTGTATGCGCTCGTGTGTGCGCACGTTCATCGGACTGGCGCATCGTTCGCGATGATGCGCGTTCGGGAATGCACGGCCGCGTCGAGCGGTTCTATTCTGCGGGAACCAAACGGCACGGGGATCGATGCGCTTTATCGCGCGCCAGAAAGACTGCAACAGCTCGGGTCGGATGGAACCGGGGGATGGAAAAGGGAGCGCGGAAGCGAGAAATAATTTACGGCTTAGGCTCTTTCGGGGCCCTTGATAGGGCCCTTACTCGTAGAAACGAAATACAATGCGCGCGACTGATACCGCGCCGCTACTGTGAAGATCGGAAAACGGTTAAAAACGAGAACGACGTACCAGCGAGTACCCCGTTCCAGGGGTAGTTAAAGGGGGTAGTATATCACCGCGGCCACGGACGGAGTTGGAAACGCGGGGGGGGGGGCAGAATGCGCAACGCTTGGCTGTCGGTGAATAAGGGCGCTTCGTAATGGCGACACGACGCAGTAAATATCGTGCCGCGAACGCGTACAGAGGACGACGAGCGAGAAGTTGAGGCTTTGCGAGCGAACGTGTATACGTCGCGAGAATTAATCGGCGATTTTTTTATTGGCAACGCCGAGACAAAACGGAAACGAAGAGAATGAAAGTACAGCGGATGCAAGACATTCGAAATAATAAAAATGTCCTTAATTAAATTAGATGCCTCTACGGCACCACACGCCGTGTTTTTTTTTTTTTTTTCAAACTCACACGTTACTTAACATGCGTTTCTCTTAACAACAAATTAAACGTGATTTCCGTTCCTTATGACTATTCCCTTGAAGATAGCGCGAAAGAATATTTTTGAAACGTAGAAATTCATTCCGTTTGAAGCAAATATACGTCAGTGTTCGTGCGCGCTTCGCAAAGGGAGACATACGCGAGCTCGGGATTTCGCCCGGAGCGAGTTTTCTCCTGTGTATTGTCGGGTTTCGCGAGCGGCATACACATTATATACTTCGTTCTCATATATGCATAAAAAAACAGCCCGAACATTTTCGAAAACCGAGAAAGAGAGAGAGAGGGAGAAAGAGAGTTTTCAAATTATTTTTCAGCAACATTCTTCTAGTTGATCTTATTTCGCCGTTACAAATAAAAAAATAATGTCGCAATAGATGAAGAAACAAGTCTGTTATTTATGAGTAAAATTAGTGTTTTCAAATGTTGATACTTTTCCATGTTAATTAATGAGACGTTTAGAAACGATTTAAAAACCATTTGTACGCGTGTAACGGAAGATTCGGACTTTTTTCTCACACATGACGCATTGAATACAAATCAATTCAGTCAGAAACGAGATCAATGACATTAGAAAAAGCTTTTCGCGGTGTGCAACGTAACTCTCCGACAGAAAAACAAAATACAATAGAAATACAACGGAGATAGAAAATCCCACAATTGCAAAAGCATCGCAAAGCATTTCCATTGAAGACGGAGTTTGTTGCGTTCGAGTGCGCGAGCGTAATCCGTTACAAAGGCGCGGGAAATCCGCGGGGCAATAGACGAGCGGGGACGAAGAGAAAGGAAATGTTTGCGGAGGTGTGTACTTGTACGTTTAATCGGCTCATTACCTGTATTCCAAAGTTAAGCAAAGCGCGCGCGCGCGCGCGGCGCACGCATAAGCTACAAAACTCCAACTGCGCGATTATTGTTGCACACGCCGTCGTTACGCGCTTCGAATTAGCCCGTTAGCGAACGAATAATGTGTATACACGTACGCACAACGCACAACACCATCGAACCGCGGCGGAAGTGTAATTGGCCGAGTTATGCACTCGTAATCGCTAACGCTCATGCGCATGTCGTAATACTTTCTTGCATCGCGCGGATTGCGCACTAACGGATTAGCGCCGCGATGTTAGCAACGCGGTGTAGCTGTGAGAATTGGGAATTTCTAAGAGAACTGTACGAAAGAGAGATCCAGTAACGGGAGCTGTATAATATATTCAAGATAACGAAAAAATGAACTTGAGTTGAAACGAACGTCCGAAAGTTTATACGCATATTGCGGAGGTTGTTACTTTTTCACTTATCTAATTCTCGGACCGAATATTTGAAAATGAAGATGATAAGAAACATACGCAATAAAAAATTACAGTCGAATGCTCGAGCTCCATAATAGGTGTTTTTAAATATTTATAACATTTCCTTTGTAAACAATTTTGTCTGTTAGAATTTTACCTTCGATAACAGCTTTGGAGTTCCCCATCGGAAATTTATTATCTACGTCTGCTTAAAAGAGGTTTATCCAGCGAGGTAAAGAGAGCTCGAACTGTAACAGTGTTAGAATCCTGTCTCTATCCTCAAATATCCTTTGTCGCTCCGCATAATTCCACGTCACGTTTCTACACTTATAAGAAGCTTACGCGCGACTACTACTTCCACACCCGATCGAAATATCTGACTGGAGCAAAAAAAAAAAAAAAAAAAAAAAAGTCCGATGAAAAATATGATTCGCAAATGGACGCGATATTTGGCGCGATTCTGCGCCGAAGCTACCGATAATAATCGCGGCAATGACTCGACGCCAGATGGTATCTGCATCTCGCTTGGGATTTTTTTTTTTTTTTTTTTTTTTTTTACTGCATCAGCGTTCGTCCGCGAATTGGAACGGATCAACGAGCGGCACGCACGGCCATTTTTATGCTCGTTTGCCGAATCGTCGCAAAAAGCGATGCGCGGTGAAACGGATTTTTGGCGCGATTCTATGGGTCACGCGATAACGCGCGTGACGGTCTGTTGTTCATTTTGCGAGTGTTTTACATGAGGGTAGGGAAAGAGGAGGGAGGAAATAATATGCGGGAAAATTGTTGTTAAACATGCGTGAAATCTGCTTTCTTTTTAGAGCGAGGTTCTCCCGTCGGAAATTCACTCTCTAAATTAAGCGCGGACAGTAAAACAGTAAAGGACTGATATACTAAATTAAATGTTATATGTAAAAATATATTTTCTGTCTAACTATTTGCACACGGGGGAAAAAAAATGACGATGTTGAATCAACAACATCAGTTTAATTGAAATGAAAAAAACATTCTGTTGATGCAACATCAATATTATCGAACTACACGCAGCAGATAGTTGCTTTAAGAATCTAGATGTTAAATTTTAATTGGCAATGCAAATGAATAAACTTTATTTATGTTTTGCGGCAGCCGGTTACGTCTGCTTCGAAATTGAAGCAATTTCATTTTGTGCGGTGTTAGATACAACAAACATTATTTTTATTTGTATTTTTATCATATTTTTTAATCTCATAAGTAAGATTACTTAATGATAAAGTTTTCTCATCTTAGTTTTAAAAATATACTCGCGCACACACACACACACGCTTATTCAAGAACTTGTGATTATTTAATTTCGTGATCATTTATAGATCACACGAAATTAAATTTCTAGGCGAATAAGGAAAGTCCGCCTTGAATTGAGAAGCACGCTATAAGGTTCCGTTATTTGTTCGCAACAAGTTTAGCTCACTAGCTAAGTTTATAATTAAGCAAAACCCGGCTCCAAATTGCTCAAAGAATCTATCATTAAAATTAAGGCGCTGACTGTTCTGAATAAAAGTTTTCCTGCGCCACTCTTTCGATTAAAAACTACGAGAACCAGGACGGAAGTCTGTGCTTTAAAATTAGTTCACAGAGAGCGAGAGATATATATACATTCAATATTACCTCGCTATTTATCTTCACAGCGATGCTTATCTTGGTCGAAGGAAACTCATGTTATCATCCGTCACCTTGTACTTTCTCTTTTTCTTCTTTTTCTCTCTCTTTCTCCTTTAACGTTTTACACTCCGCGCAAACACACCTCTTTCGTTTCTTACCCAATAGTATACTGTTGTTTTTACGACAACGGCGGCGGCGGCGGCGGCGCAGATAAATAGCGGATTCTTTCTTATCATCTCGCGGCAGAAGAGCCTTTTGCGCGACGCGCAACAACGTTTCTAGCTGCTAGCGAAACGTCAGCTTCCCCCCCTTCCTCTTCCCTTCCGTCGTTTTCCCTGCCGGATTTCCCTCCGTTTCCCTTTGTTTCCTTGCCTCGCTGCCGAAGTCTTGTGAACTCCTTCTCTCTGACGGAGTTGTCTCTCCGAAACTGGCTGCCTCGTCGAGCTATCGTCGCGCGATAGCTCGACGGGAAGGGATAGGAAATTCGCGGATAGGAAGGAAGCGAGGCGTCGGAGTGAGAGCTCGAAGGGAGTCAAGCGGAATGGCAAATCCCGAAACAAACGGCGTGCAGTCTTTGCGAATCGAGCGAGCTTAGCAGTGGATTATCTTCGGCGTGTATATATAGGGTATATATATATATATCTTTATATATGTGTATATATAGATCAACGTCGGTAAATAGAGAAAGAGAGAGAGAGCGAGAGAGAAAATGAACTTTCGCCCGGATGCTGGATACCGTAAGAGCCCGAAATCGTGTTTCCCGGCGGTTTAAAGGTCGCTATTCTCTTCGTTGGGAACGACACCGCCGCGATCGACGTCGAGACACACTCCTCGTTTACCGGAGAAACAGAAAATCGACTGTGTTGCGTTCCTAAGCAAGGGATTACGTAAAACGACAAGAGAGAGTTTGTTTAAATATAATTTGCGACAATTAAGACGATATTTTTCCGGATGTTATTATTATCGTCAAGAAAAAAGAAAAGCGTTGATTTTCTCTAAAATTTTGTTTGCGCTCGTAGTAGTTGATTTTTGACCGACTGATAAATATTACACGCGCGCTTCGCGTCGTTGAAACGCGCGGAAGTGCAAATTAATAACCCGCGCGCGATGTACACACACACATATGTAGTTCGCGAAAAGCAATAATTTTTTTACAGAAGATTTTAATTTCCACCAACAGTCAACAGCTCGCCATTTGTCGTGAAAGTGAAACGCACAGATCGATATCCGTAAATAGACGAGAGAAATGCAACCTGCGGCTTGGCGCGCACGGTTCTCTGTTGTTGCGATGTCCGTCGTTCCCGTGATCAAATTAATCCCGTTTGAATCAAGTTGCGAAGCGGAGCGTCCGAAAATTACGACAGCGGCGCTATGGAAATGCATTGTCTGAATGTGATTTCACCTGCAAACTGGTGGATGATTTGTTTTACATGAAGTCTCTCTCTCTAGTTCTCTCTCTCTCACTCTCTCTCTCTTTCTCTCTCTCGCAACGCGCCATCGATTGCACATCGCCGATTGCGAATAACGTCATTTTTGTTTGGACAAACAGCATCTTTTCCGCGCGTTCGCGCGCAATTTTTGCCGTGTGTTTTTGTGTTCGGCGCGAAACGCCCGAGTTATCGTTGAAAATCCGATAAACGCACAATGCAATTCCATTCCCCGGTTAATTACTGTCGGAACATAAAATTCGGCAGAGGAAAACTCTCTCTCTCAAACTGGGCGCGTTGTTCGGTGCGTGACAACGTCGCATCGCCGGAAATTGCTAATAATGCAATGACGCCGCTCGGACGATTATCCGGGATTATGACGCACGCCCCGGTAAAAATAACGCGCGCGCGCGCACACAGCGTGAAATATTAAAGCGATACGAAACGTAGATAGAGAGAACGGACAAAAAAAAGGGTGACATTTCGTCGGTGGCGTGTAAAATTGCGCCCGCGATTACTATTCGCGCACTCAATTCTACAACTTGTACAATTAAAAAACTATTCTACGATCGTGTGTGTATCGCGCGGTTAATTAATAATAATTGCGCAGAGCCTTTTTCTAATCGGAATAACAAATCGGAATAATAAATCTCTGTCGCGCGTTAGATTTCGAAGAAAATCTCATCTCTAAGATGTTGAAACGCACAGCGGAATATCTGCCTGAAAATTAATGACTCGCTTAAATTTCGCAGATTTGCTTCGAAAAATGAAGTTTTTTCTCATACCGGATCGTATTAAACCTCTGTACTATTAGGTACGTGCCGCGTGTTATACCGATAGTAGCGCGAATTTCGCTACTTTCCCACCGACGTAGGCACCAGCGGAAGCCGGGAGCGAAGCACAGCCGGTGGATAAATGTATACCAGCTTCTCGCGATTATATCGCGAGAGGCTATCTAATAATTTCTCGCGGAGCTCTCGCACAACGGGGGAAGAAACTACCCCCGTTAAGCTCTGCCGCCGAGAGATTTTTAAGATGCCTGGCCGCAGGGAAAGGGTGGAGCGCGAAATGTTTGCGGTAAAATTAGAGCGCCGTTCGTGCCACGGCGGGAGTACAACGCGGAACAAGCACTCTTGGAATTCTTCGGATTAGAAAACGACTACGGGGAGAGAAAAGGTGGATAGCACGTGAACGCCGTGGTGATTTCGTGGCATTAGAGGTCGCTGGTGGCACACAGCCACCGGCGACGCCGGTGCAAAACCGTGGGACAAAAGTGGGACGACCGATAATGGGAGGTCCTTTTTCGCTCCCCGCGTTTCTCCTCTCTCACGTCACCTCGCGAAGTCCTTTCACGACCGAGACACCCGGTAGATGCGAAATCGATGCCGGTGCCGGGACGTGTTCGCGCAAAAAACGTCCCCGGGCTACGTTATAACCCGGACTCCCGGTGTCGTCCAAGTGAGACTGCAGTCAGGAAGAACATTACAGGCGACATAGCAGGTGTTTGTGGAGCAGTGGTTCGCAAACCCGAGCAAGGTGCGCGATCGATCGAACGTTCACGTGTGAATCGCGAACGGTCGACCGTCGGATGTTTTATCGCCGATACGCGATTATTTTTGCAAGTAAGTTTGGAAAACCGTCTCTATCTTCGTTAAGCAAAATTTGATTAAAACCAATTATTTGAGGTAAAAAATTAATCAGCCGTCCGTTAACGTTAAATGTTAGATTAGAAATAGTGTTTGCAGAATGAATTTTGTGTTAATTTAATTTTCTCATTGACTGAGAATGTTTAATACCAAGCTATTAGAAATAAACGAGACTTTAGGGAACGCGCCGAAAGATCTTGGCGACGATTTTCAAGGATTACCAGAAAAGAGAGACATATACGAGATGACGCGGGCAAGCCGCTTCTTATCAACAGATGAGATTCGTAGCAACCTTCATTACTCTTACTGACGCAAATCGCGCGGATGTTAGCACGTCCGCAAATTGCTTGTATAAGTCACTTTAAGTCTATGGTTTTTTTTACGTATCCGACGAGAAAGTGTTTCTTGTAAAAACAATTGCGTTATATTTTTCAAAAAAAAAAAAATAGATAAATTAATTGTTTCTACTCTTTTAGTCTAAATCTTGTGATTTATTTTAGCTCTATAATCGCTCGCGAGATAAATAAACTTGCTCGTTACGATCGAAACGTTATTATAATGTTAACAGTCTCTCGTTTGAATCTATTAACCTAAACTTCGTTAAGGGTGTAAGGATTTAAGAGATCTTTCCTATGTTCTCATTAATTCTTCCTTAACGCGTTGCTCATCTTTGTAGGAAGCTGTCTCATTACAGAATAAATTTCATTAAGACTCAAATCGTATCAGTTATCTCTGCAAGTGCGTTATCAGCAACCGCGTTGCGACTAATATTTCGAAAAAAAAAAAAAGACAGATACGCGCTTGTAATTTCCTTCTCTTATCACTGACTGTTTATACACATTCTATTAGGTCTACCGAAAAGTTCTGTCCGTTTTTGGAATAAAACAAAATACAAATTTTTCTTACCGTCAATAAACTTTATTAAATAATATAATTGTCATTATTATTAATGATTTCTTGCCAGCGTGAGGGCAATTTGTATATCCCATTTTTGAAAAATTAAGAAAAATTTGTATTTTGTTTTATTCCAAAAACGGACAGAACTTTCCGTTAGACCTAATATTTATATGCGCGATTTAAATTTATATAATTCTCTCTCGCGAGCGCATGTGTTTACAAGTTTCATCTCAGAAAGTGTGAATCAAGAGTGTGAATTCTCAACAAAGTTTGAATTAAGGTTACGCAATACCCCGCGTTGCTTGTTTCCTTCGTGTTTTTTTCCGCGAGTTGTTTATGAAAAGCAAAACGTGCTACGTACAAAATCCGTGGAGATCTGAAATTATCTTGTTCCGTATATGTATATATATATATATATATATATATATACGTACGCGTGTACACGTACGGAAAACTCCGGACTTTGCGAGTTTTCCAATAAATCCGTGGAACTCGCCACACGTCTCGTTTTGTATAATATTCGCGTGCTATCATTGTTTATACGGTGGCGCGGCACGCGTTGCAACTCGCGTGCAACTCGCGCAATTTCACGCGCCACTTACGCGAAACATCGCGAGTTGCTTTTCATTGCTACGGAGATTAAAATGGTTTGTGCGCGCGCGCGTGCAAAAAGAGAAAATACCTACATCTCAAAAAATAAAAGACTTTCAACGTAAACATCAAATATTCCGATTTCGGTTGTAATTAAAGTACAAATGCGTGAAAGGGATTTGCGTTGGACTTAAAAAAAAAAAAAACTCGCAATGTTATTTCAAAACGCATTTGAACAACGATACGCAAAATCGTTGTCGGAGAAAAAATCGTCGTGAGATTAAAAATCTCGCTTTCACATATGTGAACTCCAACTAAAACTTCAATCTTCCCGTTACATTAATTTAGAATCGCACGTGAGAAATCGCGCTTAACAATTAATATCAATCAAGATTCTCTCTCGCTCGTTCTCACAAAGCCAACGTAATAATGTTACGTCTATCTGTATCAACGCAAAATATGCACAACTTCTTACGTAGAACCCTTTAAAGACACGATTAATGCCGTGCGCCTTTACAGTCGCGTGTAAGAGCAATACAGTCGCGACACCGTGAGCGCGCAGGTTGGAAAGCATGACTGGCGGGAAATTACACGGAATTAACACAGAGGATTGTTTGTAATAAAGATTAATAGCAGGCTTTGTAACGACCGCGTTTGATACTCGCGGCTCCCACATCGACCTGCCTCTCTCTCTCTCTCTCTCTCTCTCTTTTCTCGTTCGCTCTCTAATAAATGTCTCTGTCTCTTGCTCTATCAACTCTCTCTCTCTCTCTCTCTCTTTCTCTCTCTCGCTCTTTCGCCGCGTTGCGACGAATGTTGTTTGTGTAATCAACGGAACGAACAGAGCCCCTCTGCCACACCGCGCGAGGGTGGGACCCAACCTACCGCTCTCGTAGCGTGTAATTTGTAATTCCGCACGCTGCATTATTTTCCGCTCTACCGCTTTCCCGCTCATCGTCCCTCGCGCGCTGTCAACCCGCGCGTCGCGCTCTACCTCTCCTGCGCTCTCTTTCACCCCGATGATGGCCCGCGCGCGCTAAATTACGGCTTCATTCGCGTTTCGCATGACAATCCGCCAAGCTCCCCCGGAAATTGTGGAAATCAAATCAGTTGAGCGTGTGCAGCGGCGCTATGCCCGGTGGTTACTCGCCGAATCTCGCTTATTATCGATTATAGAAAATAACGGACTCGCTAGAGCGAGATTATAGAAAGAGACGTGACAGTCAAAAGGATTGAAAGAGAGAGATCGTTCAATTTCTCATCTAGATAAAAATTGTAATTTTGCATCACGAACAGTTTTTCAAAGATTTTCAAACACCTCGGTATTATTTTATATACATCTCTTCACTCTGCATATATATATATTTGATACATACGTATATATATATCTTTCTTTTGGAATATTGATAGAAGTTGTCTGCGCTAGTATGGACAAAGCGGCGGCTCCGTTACTACGCCAATAGACAGGAGTTGCACAAACCGATTGCGTGGCATACATATGTATGCGATCACGCTATAGCCGTGACATAGATATATCTAGTGATTATACTTACACATATCCAAAGATATAGTTTTTTTTTTATCTCTCTCAATATTTGTTATTACCGAGAGATATCTCTAAGAATATCTCTCCCTTTTTCCTCTCATTTCTGTATTTATGACATACGACATATACATATATAGTCGCGAACAAAAAATTTCAATTTCGCGAGATAACAAACAAAAAATCGACGCCGCGCCGCTCACATATCGCGCCGTGATGATTCTCTCGTGATGCGGAAGAAAAAAAAAATTAAACGAGTGTCGTCCTCACGATCGTTCGGAATCGCTAATAACATCCAGCTAATTCAGGCTCCGGTCGAGCGCGTCCTCGCATCCATATGTATGTTCCGACGTTCTCTTCGGCAATCTTCGACAAAAAACTTCTCGCCCCGACGTCGCCCGCCGACGTAGCGCGCCGGCTTGCTCTGGCGTTGGTATTAATAATGTAATCGGCGGGGGTTGAGAATTAGGAACGATGTCACGTCGTCGCAAAGGTAGGATAGGGTATACTGCAGGCCGGTAAGTCGACGCCCCGTTGACTCGGCGGAGGCAAAGATAATTAAACCACGACCCCACGACGTTCCCTGCGACGAGGGTGTTGTCGTCAACGCCGTCGCCCGTCGTCGTCGTCATCGTCGTCGTCGTCGTCGTCGTCGCCGTCTCAGTTACCTGAGCGTTATCGTGTCCGGAATGAGAATCTTAAATGGAAAGGGGGTTGTTGCGAGTTGTGCGAGCACGAGAGGATCGAAGCTGCGACGGCGTTAATAACGCCGAAGGCGGCTTGCATTGCGAGTGCAGCCGAGACAACGCCGGGGGTAATATAATCGATACGATGTCGCGAGAAGTTTCTCGGGGGAGAGTGCATTTGACGTGCACAATTGCGCGATCGGATTCACTGTCGCATTTAGAATTTACGTCGGACGCCCGATCCCCGATATTACTGAAAAACTCTAATCGCAAGGATTTTAACAATTGTCAAAAGTCTCATTGATTTAATCACGTTGCTGTAATATAAATGACTTTTTTTTTTATATGCGCGAAATGCGCGCAGTAGACAGCTGTGACGTGAGAGATTTTATGAAGCGGATCGACATTAAGTTTTATGTTGTTATATTGTACGTTGCGGCGCGCGCGCGCGCGCGCAGCGCTGTAATTTCGAGAAAACGATACCATTATCATTAACGTTTTACCGCGATTACCGCCAAGTGCTCATTTATGTAACAATTATTATCATCCCGTTTTACAAGAACTTATGTACACAGCGTTATCAAAAAGGAATTTACCTCCAGATTCGCGCGGCACAATACGGCGCGGATAACTTTGCGGCAAATTTCTGGCATTAACTAAACGACGTTAATAAGAACGTATCGCTCTTGTTAGAGTCGCCGGAAATGTAAATTTATCGAGCGAATATTTTCTAAAATGTACAAAACAAACTTTTCTAAATAAAACAACACGGTTCTTCTCTTCTCTTCTCTTCTCTTCGGATTTTGCCGACGTCGCGCGCTTACACAACACCTGTGCGCGCACCCAGGCGCATTTTTCTCGCGCCCGGTGTTTTTTTCCTTATGAAATTTAGCCTCCACAATTTTAACACTCGTACATTTGTTGCGCGGTACGTCGCGGCGGTAAATTTCTTCGAGTCCCGCAGCTGCATTATGGGATATAATTTCTAGATATACCCCGAGCAAGAGAGCGAGCAAACGCGCGCGGGAAAGTGTACTTTCATATACATACACGCCGCCATCGCCGCCGCCGCCAACGTTATTCCGGCTACAGGGATATGACTCCTGTGACTTACGAGGTTGGAAACTTCCAACTTGCATCTATGCGAGACCCGATAATTCACAATAATCGACATTTACGACTCACGTAACGCGCCGCGCCGGGTAATCAAAAACAGATCCTCCGCGAACTGTTTTATTGAAAACGAGAGATTATCATATTTTATATACATTTTCGGTTATGCACATTTTTGTATACATTCGAGACTCGTTGTTGTTTAAACAAATAACAAATCGATTGAAGCGTGCGATAATTGATATCAGACAGCTATTTGTTCGCTTTCGCGTCTGTGACCTCAAAAATTAAAATCTGATTGTGTACGTATACACACGTGTATATATATAATGGAAATATAAAATTATCTCGAATACAGATCCGCGTACGGAATTCAAAAGCGGATAAAATACCACAGCGGCATTCTCTCCAACCAAGAAGGATGCTCGAACGTCGGAATTACAGCAAGACACGCAAGTAGAGTCTCTTTCGTCTCTGACTGATGTCGAGTAGTCGCGCGATATTCGTTTTTTTTTTTTTTTTTTTTTATCTCGCGAAGACGTCGAAAAGACTACGCGATGTGCGTTCAGTAACAAGAACTCCGGTGCTCTCTCGGAGGCGGATAAAATGCGCGCGGGCACGCGCAGGCACGCGGGACGCGGCGTTTCTCTCGAATATTCGCGACAGCGACGAGACGCGCCACTTAAATTGCACACAGTGTGTCACTTTGCGCGTAGACGACGTGCCGCCGGCTTTCCGACGTAAGGCGGCTTGTAAGAACCGTCGTCGTCGGCCATTATTAACACCACCCACTGTCGCGCATCTGTCTCGCTACGCTTTTATACCGGCATTCGCATTCCCGCCGTTTGCATCTGGTGTCTGTGCTGCCGCGCCACCTAAACCCCCGACCGGGTTTTAGGCGTATGTCATGTGGAAACGCGCAACCGCGCGCACCGCACATGTGTGCACGCGCACGGACGACCGCGCGATAATGGCAGAGCTTTGCCGGCAACGCAACTGCCGGCAATTTTCTCTAATCTCATCTTGTTGGCTTCTTTCCGTATATTGTCTCTCTCTGTGTTTGACTTACATTTATATATATATATTTACGCAAAACTGTGCAATTTTAATTGCTCGAATTACAAAAAGAAATTTTTTTTGTTGCAGCTTGAAATATGCAAGTTTTGTCGCTGAAAAAAAAAAAAAAACACACTTTCGGTAAAATTGCCGAAGTGTTTTATAATAATAACGTCTTTATCCAATCTTCGAGCAAATATTCTGGTGTAATCGTTCGTTTCGAACGTCATTAAAACTTGGAAGGATTAAGCTCGAACTGTGTTCTGTTACGTCGGTCGGTTACCGAGCAATTTACGAAGTGATTTTCAGCGATTTTGGGAAACGTGACGGAGTCATGCACGCGTATCAAGCGGCTGTTATTGCAGTTTATATCGTGCACACGCGCGCGCACATACGTGATGACTGTGAATACGCTTCCGCGTGATGATATAAATACTATCCAGACGCTGATGAATACGCTCGGTAATTACCTAACGCTAATTACGGTAAAATGATAATGACGCCGCTTATATACGGAAGTACGGCCGCGTGTGTTTGCCAAACTATATTCTATAATTTTACACGGCAAGGTCCACCTAATATCCACCCGTTATCGCCGCAGCGATGAGCACTAAAGTCATTAATAATAACAACCGGCGGGAATATCGATTTATATTTGCGCCTCAAATTACTACCTCTTCCTTGCCCCACTCCCGCGACTCAATCTTCGCTGATATAACACTCTTTCTCTCTCTCTCTCTCTCTCTCTTACTCTTCTCCTTATTATCGTCGGATAGATTTTCAGCTTCTTTTAATCCGCTTTCCTCTTGCGAAAGATTTATTTCGTTTTCGAAATACGGCGCGCCGTAGATGTAGATATATAGCTCGGATATGGGGCGAATGGAGTCAATAGATTTTGATTACGGATATCTCGTCGCATATAAAGAGGTTCGAACTTCTATCCATCCATTTCTTGGACGCGAGTAATCCACGAACGCGCTATTTCTACGAGCGTGTTTCTGTTTAGCTGTGCTACAATTTACGGAAAGCTCAGCAGAAAACAAATCAATTCCGAAATTATTAGTATCTACGTAAGACGATAATTTAAAGGGATGTAGAGTTTGTTTTGGTTTTACTAGCACAACACAGGCGCGCGCTACGCGCACGTTATTATTATTTTTATTTTAACGTGTTGTGTCACTGAACACAATCTGTCACCGCAATGACAGCTAGTATATACGTCTTACAAACCATATAATACACATATGAGAAATGTCAGAAATAACGCGTGAAAATCAAACTCAATAAATAGTGAGAGAAAGAAGTGGAAAAACAACACGTGACTAAAGTCACATGACACGGAAAAGGGTAAAAAAGAGAATATTATATATATTATATGTAATATTCTATATCTATATATAATACACACACATACGCATATAT
>NW_018020668.1:367750-397846 GCF_002006095.1 Pseudomyrmex gracilis | reverse complement strand
CTGTAGTATGTATATAATACATATAATACAATATAAAGTATAATATTATAAATATATAATAAATTATATGTATAATATGTATTATTTAATGTTATATATAATGTAAATTACAGTCACGTAACTTTAATCACGTGTCTTTAAAAACGTACGACATGAATCGAGAAACACATCCGAGAAACGTTTAATCAGATAAAAACTGCAACAATCTAGATTGATAGAATCGATTGTGATTATTTGCACACGCTTTTTCTGGTAGGATTACAGTTTGTAAATTGTACACGCAAAAGAACTTTTTAACAAAACACATTCGATTAAGAAATAACTTTTTGAAATTCTAACAATAAAAGTAAAAAAAAAAACTTTCTCGTAACGTTATGACAAAGTGGCTACGTGTAAAACGGAAATATTCAGTCGCTCGTATTATTAGCTATATTTTTCATGTCTTTGCTGCGCGGCAAATTTAATATTTAATAGTTCAGGGCGCTTTTGTGTTTCTCCGTCGACGGTAGCGGTGGCGGCGCACAACTTCAGCCCGCAATCTTCCCTCTCCGGCAGGCAAAAGACGGCAACGAAATTCCCGGTAAGCTGCTTTGGCACGCGTGCTCGAGAGAACTACGGCCACGAAAGTGAAATACACCTGCCGTGCCGTGCGAGCTTTCGCAGATTCGCCCTCGAGAAAGCGGAGCGAAAGGAACGCGCGGGGAAGAAGGGCGCGGAGGGCGGGTGTCGGCACGATTTATATGGCGTCTTAAGACTGCCAGTACTTTATGACGACCTTAATGTTTGCACCGTAAATTGGGTAGCTTAAAACAGCGCGAGGCAAGCCAAAAACAGTAAAGCGAAGATCCTTCCGTCAGGCCGTGACCAGCATTCGTGGAATAATACTCTCAACGGTAAAAAATTTCATTCCTCATTCCTGTAACTAGGCATTCTTGTTGTCAGTGTTATTTAACACGAGAAAGTCAGTTACCAAAAGTAAACTAATCCGCGATTATTTTCACAAGTTCATTAATTTGCGCCAAGTACAAGTTGTGATAATTTACAAAGCAGTTTCCAACACTCGCGCGCGCAAAGTAAATACAAAGACGCATGTTACGTTACGTTAAGTTTTTTTTAAGCATATGTGTATTTTACAGGTGAAAAATGATACAATTTATTTTGCAAAGCTACTCGAAACAGACTCCCGTAGGGTTTCGTGGAAAAAAAAAAAAGAGAGTAGTTTAGTAACTGAAAGAATATATCACTGTGGTTATTTCTACTTCCCTCAAAGGAGAAACGTTGTTATTTTCGCAACACACATGCTATATTTTCCGCTCTAGCGGACCCCGTCTCACAATGTACAAGTATCTCGTTGCATTGACTGTGCGCGGTTACGTAAATACGCTGTTACCGCCGAAATTTGAGACGCAAAAAAAAAACCCGTTTGACGAGCAACTCTCTCGTCTAGACACCTTGCTTTGCTTTCGTAACTCAAATGTGATCTCAACTGAATTCTCGATTTAATAAGAATCGGAATAACATTTTTAATTGTAATGATTTTCGTTTAAGTATTTGCAGAAGTATATTTTTTATATTTTACGAATATAAGATTTCTATATCGGAGACTTTTATGTGAAAAAAATTATTTAAAAATCGAGGTTTTTGGAACATCGGTGTCGTGCATCAGCGCTTCGGTTGTATAATCACGTTACCGTCAACTTTTCATTAGAGAAATTCCGTAACCCGCATCCGACACTGACGTTTTGCATTTAATGACCGGCTTGGCCGCACTTCGGCCGCCGTCTATTTAAATTCGCGATTTGACACGGTCACGGCGCTGCGTGGCGTACGTGGTAATTTCTCGCTGCTCGGCCCGAGAAAGTACCGCGTGTCACGAAAAGCTTAAAACAGACACTCGATATAATTTCTAGATGTCACGCGCAACTGTCATTATGCCGAGCTATACACTCATTTAGATCGAGAGTGTCTGAATAAATAATCATTTTCTATTCCACCTGAGCTTTTATATCTCTGACAAAAAACATACATCTCAAAATGTCTTACTTAATATTATTACTATTTTATTCAAATAAAGTGGAGCATTGCGCAACAAATATTGCAAAAATAGAGAGAAATATGTTTGAAAAAGTTTGGCCAATAATAAATTTTCTTAATTTCAACCTATATATGCGTTTCTGTGTCGTGCGACATGTGATCTTTGTGCTTTTCTCAATTGAATCGGATCCGAGTGTCGCTTATACAAACTCCGTCTCTTGAAAAAGATCGGTTCGCTTATAGACACATACCCAGAAAACAGTAAATGCGTGAACAGTACACTGACAAAGAAACCGGAAGAAGGCACATATGAGGCGAGGCGAGTGGCTCTCGTGGTTCAACGAGCACGCTCTCGTCGTTCGGGTTCCACGTAATTGAGACAATGAGTGCGCGCCGCTCGATATCCGAGGGTCGCGCCTGCCAGGCAACGGCGCGTTACTTAGCGGCGCTCGCTTAAAACGACTTCGCCCTCTTTATGAGCCGCTTCTAAACCTCGAGAGTGAGGAAGCCCTCTCTCTTGAGAGGCTGTCGACTTATTATTTTCATCCCTTAACGCGCGCGGCAAATATTTACGTAGCGTCGTCGAGATAGGGTGCGGTGGGAAACTCGAGAGATGATGTCTGCTAACAGAATGAAAGAAGGAGCGTCGGTTTACGGAGACAGAGATTAGTGTTAACGACGAGACACACACTGTGTGCGCGCGCTACTAAGATGGTACCTTTGCGCAACGAGAGAATTTCATTTTCGGTTATATAATAATGTAGCGCGATAATATTACCACCGGACGTTATCGGCTTTGTTGGACTTGCTGTTGGAAATTAATTTTGGAAATTATTGATAATGGACTAGCTGGGCATAATTGATTATTCGGAAATTTTATGAAGATCGGTAATTTGGTGGAAATTTCAACTATATGAGCGTATAAATTCATGACGTTTGAGGAGAGAGAGAGAGAGAGAGAGAGACACGGAAAATGTATAGATTCAGTTATTTAAAACTGACAATTAAAATAGAAATAAAAAAAAGATATCTATTACTTCAAATCTTGGTACTGTTTAATTACTTGGCAATAGTGTTTCCTACTTTTCTGCATTTTACTAACATAAAGTATTATTTCCATGTAATTACCGTAGGTAAACTGACCGCACTGCAGTTACCTAAAGTTAATTATATTATTAGAAAATGATATTAATAATATTACCCTAATTTTCTCTTTTTCTCTATTATATATATATATATATATATAATATGTGTACATAAATACGTTATAATCCATAGCTATATTGAATTCAGTGAATCAAGCGATGCGATTGGTCGATTTGCCAAATTGAACGTCATTAAACGCTCTAGGACCGATTCAACCCGCCGCATTCGAAAACACTATATAAAAAATGATTGAATAAATTATGTTGCGTTAATCAAAATCGTTCGCTTTAAAAAAAAAAAATTACTGTTTGTAATAACACGCGCGCGAGAATTCCCCGAGGAAACACGTATAATTAATCCACGAAATTGTGACAAGAACACGACTTTCTGGCCCATTTATTCGGATTTCGCCGGAATGGAAAGGCGTCTCTAATTCTCTGTATTAACTCGCACGAGTAGCGCGGGAGCCGCGCGCCGTGAATACACACATATCATCAAACTTTAAGTAAACAACGACCCTCCGAACGGGGGCTGCGCGCAAATCGTTTCTGCAGCATGCACCGCCGTAAGGTTGATACAATGGCGGTGTACGTTGGCCGTTTGCGGGCGAACCGGAATTATTTAACATAGCCTGATGTTCGCGCACGTTGCATTTCCCTTCGTTATCGTAATTTCGTCGAATCAGGAGAGCGTGGGTGTTCCAAAATTCCATAATCCACCCTGAGAAATTTAAACGCGTCTCGCAAGCGTCAGCGGCATTAATATCTCGTACCTCTTCCGTCGCGGAATTAACGGATCAGAATCCGCGGCGGGATCGCAGTGAAAGATTTTCTGGGGCGCGGGTGCGGGCGCGCGCGCGCGCGCACGGCGGTAATTTAACGGAGAAAATCGGCCGTGCGATTCTCACGGAAAAATGGAACATCGAACGCGATATCAGTTTAATGTCCGCGCCAAATGGCGTTTCGTTCGTCGTTATTTCCGTCGGATAAGTGCTAAGAAGAGAATATAAGCACGGAGAGAGAGAGAGAGAGAGAGAGACAGAGAGAGAGTTCGAATGTTACAGACGATACGCGCATTTTCTCGCGAAAAGATGCGCGTAGTTGCGACACGTGACTGATAATTACCGTATATTGGGAAAAATGTTGGGAAATGGATGCAATAAAGGCGTGAATGCACGCGAATGTGGGACCTCGGAAATCTAAACGGGGGGAGATATGCGTTATATCCTACCATAGAACCACTCTCTCACGATTATATCTCCGTGGCTTCTGCTGTCGAGCTTTTTTTTGCGCGTCTTATTTTGAGAAACATTTTTATATTTTTCAATAACCGGATCTTCGCGCGCTTTTACTTGGAAAAAAAGCTCAATTCTAAAACGGACAAATTGCTCCTCGTAGATAAGAGCTCGTATTTAAAGCCTTTCATTAAACCCTTTAACCCGTCAGAGAAAACCGCGACGTTGAGTTGACTGTGTAGCAACTTAAATCGTTAATATTTCTACTTCTGATTAGATCTGTACCAACATACGTGGACAAAACTTAACATCGCGCGCTTGAAGAACACAAAACTAACGTGTAAAAACTGTAAGGCTTGCGACGTCTCAGACATTTCGAGAATTACCCGTGGATTTATATAAAAGCGAAGGCATTAAATAAAACACATTAACGGTGTTTATCGGAAGCAAGCAGTGGAACTAAAGGTGTTACACGTTACCAACAGCGTACGAAAGATCTAATAAGCGGAAGAGCTTGGATGGACGTAAAGACATCTTTAAAGGAATATCTCTGTATAGAGCGTATTTCAAAGGGCGGCGATGAGTTTACCTTTACGAACGGAGAGAGAGAGAGAGAGAGAAAGAGAGAAATGTTCGAACGCTATTTGCAGCGAGGCAGAAGTAACTGCGCGAGCGCACATCCTGAAGAATCGACACGCGCGCGCTTCGCTCTTACGGGTCAGGGTTTTATTTCTTTTTTTTTATTTTTTTTTTTATTTTATTTATCTAAAAGATTTAGTCACATAAATTTATTTTTTTTTTTTCTATCCCCACATGTCAAGCGCGAAAGTTGTTTGCTTGACTGACACAACGGAGACACAGGCGTGAATGATGAAACACACATCCCGGGTAAAATAACATTCGCGTAAACAGCAATATCGGCTTGCTAAAATAAAAATAGGTCGAGCCGAAAATCGACCGAAGTAAAAACCATTCCGTCATGAGGGAGTACGTTCATCATACGATCGATCTCTCTCGCTTACCGCTACTTGAAAATTTGAAAGGAACGAGTAGCGAAGAAGCTAAAACCCGACATGACAACGGATCGTATACCGACAAAATAGACGGGAAGCTGTACGAAAAGCGATGTGAATTGCACAGATTCCGTAAGAAATTTCGCGCTACTTGATGTATGCATTCGTGAAAAACAAACTTTTTTTTGTTACTCGAATTACATTTCGAGTTCAACACAAGTGCCGTCTTGATGACATTATGATATTAATATTTAAACTCGCGTGAGTGTAAAAAAAAATGTTTACGCGTATCTGTTATCTTTTGACCTTGATCGCAACCGCTTTTGCGATCGAACACATGCTGTTCCCATCATCGTGTGAGCGTGAACTTAAACCTATTCCCGTTCACATCAATCTAAATTTATTCCTGCAATAAAGCGCGACAACACCCAGTAAGTATAATATTCTAACTTTAATCTATCTCGGTTATATTCGTATCATCCCACATCTCGAAAGACGTATCACTCGACGTCTACGCGTATAAGAATATATACGTGACTTTATACATACATTTATGTGACATATAAATGGACGACATATAAAAAACATATCGTCGTGTGTAGAAAAAAAAAAAAAAAAAAAAAAAAAAAACAGATTCAATTTTAGCACTCAGAGGACTTCTTTTCGCGTCAAGTCCGCGTTTCCAAACTCCCAAACTCCTCGAGAGGTAGTTGAAAAGTATTTTTAAAGAGAGATATCGGCGTCTATCGTTCAAAGAGAGAAAACCGCGATGTTTAGTCGGAGAATGGAGGGGTCGTCGGGAATGGATGACGCGGCAAGGAGAACCCGAGCGAGGAGACGACCGTCTGTGCACACACGAGTTCCGTCCGCCACTTGTGGGTCGCTCGTGCAAACCCTGGTCCTCCATACACCCACGTATGCGTCTCGCCGGGCTAGAGCTACTCTATATTCCGTTCGACTCGAACGTTAGATCCCCCCCCCGACCTCTCTCGCACCTCGGCACCTGTAACACACTATCCTCTCGTGCCAGCCGTCCTGGCCGCTTTCCTTTCGTCGTCGTTCCCCATGGCCTTCGTCGCTCCTACTCACCGTCCATTCCCGCGATCCTCCCCGATCGCAAAGCGAGCCTTCTTTGCATACCCACTCGACGCATACGTTACGGAACAGATAGGCAATGGAGGGAGTCTTATGTGTAGGTAGGTTCGTACTTGCACTTATCCCGGTCAATGTACCTAAGAAACATATAGAAGATGAGAGAGAGAGAGAGAGACGTGACGGCTAGTTTCGCTTCTCTTGTCGTTTCCGAACGGATCTGCTAGATCTTCCGGGAACTTGTTTGCGGAATTGATCCTTGAATAAGAGCAGGCTCCGGCGGATCGTTCTGTTTTTCGGACATTTGCGCGTGGCGGTGTGTTCAGAGGATTAGTGCGAATGCGATCGATATTCGGAGAAATCCATTTAATCTTGTCTCGTTAAGCGCGGCTGAGTTTTCCAGTGGCGAATCGTCGAACGGGCGACGAAGGGTTATTTTATATTCCAAGATGACGCTCCAGATAGATGTGCTTAGTTCATTATGTACGCAGTATCAGCGTATTAAGTTGCAGCTGGCTCGGAAGAGGGGCGTGTATTCCTTGTCAGTACCTCTGATCGAGGCACCGACACGTTCTCAGAGAAACGTCAGTCGACCCGCTTTACATCTCGGGCGATACACCCGTTCTGTATCACTTAAGGGTTAACACCCATTTATGCGCCGCACTCGCACATGTCTCTTCCGCTGCACTTCCAGCGGTATTAACGTCCCATCGCCTCGGCATCCATTGCGCGCGGAGACTAGCTCCGGTCGGACTGTCGAAATGTGTTTTGGTGATCCATTAGAGAGTATACCGTTACACGGAATAAATTATGCAATTGCGAGCTGTGCGAATACTGTGTGCCGGCGGCCGTGTTTCCTCTTGATTCCTAATTCGTGCATTAGGCACTCGAAGGAATCGAATTGCGCATGTAAACATTCATCGTCAAATTTTAGAGATGTGTGTGTGTGCGCGTGTGTGTGTGTATGTAACATAAAAACAAACACAGTATAGTGAACATTAGCGTTCAAATTTATTAACGAGCAACAAGGTAGGTACTTTCACGTGCCGGGAATGGATCAACTGCAAATGAGTTAATTAAATCTCTCTCGGGAAACTGTGCCGAGCCCATAATTCGTATCCAGCATAAACACTTGCATTTATTTTGGGAGTAATCAGTAAACGTGTACCGTGTTTGATGAATTGTAAAATTAGTCGCCATTATTCGTGTGTGGTTATTTTGTACGAAATGATCGTATTTAATTGTGAAACACTTAAAACACTCATCGCACGTCGATGCGATTATAATGATAACACGTGTGTGCGATATGAATTATTATCAATGCATTAGTCTTATATCACGCTGTGAAACTTAAACTTCAAAAGAAAGTAATTACCTCTCCTGTTAAGATGAAAGACATTTATTTCGCGTTGAGAAGAATGTCTCTATCGCCTACTACATCAAATAAAAATAAGCGGCCATAAAATCGGACAGATTTACGAGATCAATCCTTTGTTTCGATCTCTTGTTATTTACTTTCCCAATCGACCGAGATAATAATTCATGGCTTTTACTCACAATCAGAAAAAATCCTATTTGCTATTCTGTTAATTGAAAGCATCCAAAATCAAAATTTACTGATTACCGAAAGGATATTACCGCGTTCATTTTCAGATTGGCGAATCAATTATTTGTTCACAAAGCAATTTGCATACTTTCGAAATTACACAAAATTCACGTCTGCATAATAATCGATTCAATTCCTAGAAAAAAAAACAAAGAAATTTTAGAAAACACCGCTATGATTTTCTAGGTGCTGAAAACGGTAATCTTCATTATTCATCAGTATTGCTATAAACGCGCGTTACACCAAAACCAACTCGAAAATTAATCACGTCGGTACACCTCGCTCCGGGCGATTATCAAAATTTATTTCGGAAATCCATTAGCGCGCGGTTCGCTGCGTCCACGATAAATTATGCAATTACACGGCATCGGCGGAGACTGCATCAGAGGCGATGCGAGCCTAAGGCTCTTAAGAGCTAAGACACACGAAATTTATTCATGGTCCTTGATTCGCCGGGACGCGCGATATTCCATTTTGTAATGATCGATTTCCACGAGTTCTTAGTCGAGACCTGCGTCATACATACGCAAGCAATCGAGAGAGGGCAGTAATATTATACATGATCCAGCCATCAATTTATCGTACGTTATATAGGCGCATCCGCTCGAACTACCACTCCATTTTCAACTATTATTTTCCTCTCATGCATGTTACGTAACCGCTTCCCGGTGCTTACAAAGATGAAGTAACAAGACTATAGACTGCGGAAATAAAGACCTTTTACAGGCTGTGTAAAACGCAAAGCAAGAGGCATAAAACTCTTAAGCATGGAAAAGCGTGTCTGAATAATTCATTCCGCGGAATGGCGGCACATTTGCAATATATATATATATATACACAGAGCGCGCGAGAGGAGATTATCCCCGACGGACGAATTCAATGACTAGAGAATCTAGCGGATTATCGTTCATAACGTCCCGACGGGGGGGCGGGGGGGGGCCCAATTCCTAACTGACCTCGAAAGAAGAAACTGTCACTTGAACGGGGAGCGGTAACGAAGCAGCGGCGTCATCCTTATTCTGTATGTATCCGGCGTGCTGGTGTTAACACCGGCCGAATCCACCGGCGCATGATTCCCAGAATCCGGCGAGGGTTCTAATCCCCGCGGGAACAAAGTTCCCTCTTAGTCCGGACCGAAAGCGTAATTAACGTCCGTACTACGTGACCAGCCAATCGGCGGCCGGAGTCTCGCGAGTCGTAGACGTCGGCGGCGGGCGAATGATCGCGCCGCGTATATATCGACCAAGTCGATATCGATCGCGTTCCGACACGACGTTGCGCCGCGCGCGCGCGCTTCGACGAGAGACTTCCCCTCGTGAATTTACATTGCAAATCGATCGTTAATAAATTGTCGCCCGCGAGAGATCGTCGTTGAATTTAGATCGATCATTATAATCGTTGATTGCGGCCCAGGTCCGAATGAGACCCACGAGGAAAGGAGGATACAAATCATTCCTTCGACTCGATGAAGCTGTGTGCCGGTGTGTAACACGCGATTGCTTGCGTGTAATGAAAGTTAGATTTTCCGAACTAGTTAGGTTCCCACGATTCACTTGAATTTTTCACGAGATATTTCTCTTCCGCTCCAAACTCAAATATTCAATGTAGCGAGGAAATATTAAACAGCAGGATTTATATACTATGTTTCTCTCTCTCTCTCTCTTTCTTGTGTACAGAAAATGTACGAAATATTTTAATATCCAATGTTTGAATTAATAAGAATCTAAGTAAGAGAGAGAGAGAGAGAGAAAGAGAAATATTTACTCGCGCGTCTAAATGCTCTTTTGTGTTAAAATTCTGTTCGAAACGCATCTGTGCGCGTTATTACGTATCGATCTCGACAATTGTTCGACAACAAGAGACGAATATACGCGAGTGATGAACGTCTTTCGCTGCGGGATTAAATCTTTCACTCGTTAAACTTCGTTTACCCATTCTCTCTTCTCGCGTGTGTGTGCGCGCGCGCGCGAGAGAGAGAGAGAGAGATACTGTCGATCAGGACCGAAATCGCGTTGATATCAGTTAGATAGAGAGGGAGGAAATACAGTTCCGCTTCTCGCGAACGCGAAGCCATATTTTTCCGGACGGCTCGCACAGACTCACTCGGATCTGTCAGGTGCATCTCCGGGAGTTAGATAGGGATCGACCGGGCGCACACATATGGGGGTACTATTCGGTCGCACGATATAACACGATCGCGTGCGCGCACATGTAGATAGACACGTACTTACGGGAAACAGAGAGAGAGAAAGAGAAAGGAAGAGAGAGAGAGAGAGAGAGAGAGAGGATGATGGCAGAAGAGAGGAAACAGGGAACGCGCGCGACGATGAGCTCACGAACGCGGAGAGGGAAAGGAAGTGGCAGGGAACGAGAATGAGACTCGAGAACACACAGCCGCATCTTCCAGCTCCGTGCGCGACCCGGTTTGCCATCCGCCCTCCAGCTAAATCCAACTCCATTGCGGCCATCCGGAGCCCTCCGCCTTCATTCGTTCTCTTCGGGAATATCATTGAACGGCTCCAGAAATCTGGAACGCACGCCCGACCACTCCACTCCCTATCCTATCCACCTCTCTCTCTCTCTCTCTCCTCTTCGTTCCCTCTCTTCCCACCTCCAGCCTCTCCATTTCGAATTAAAACGTCGGGATTCATCTCTTTCTTCCTCGTTCTCTCTTTCTTTCCCCCGTCTAGGATTTTGTATCTCTCTTTCTTTCCTCCGTTTCCTCTTACCCTTTATTCCGTCCTCTTCTCTCGATCGCGGTACAAAACTGGAAGCGTCTCAACGCGTTGCATTTAAGAGAAGGCAACGTTTCTCCGTCTCCTTTCTCTCGTCTCATCCTCTCGGTCTCTCCCGCGTTCTTTACTAATGGCCATAAGGTGATACTAAGAAGTTTCTCTCTCGAGATACACAAGGTTCTGAATCTGCGAAGAAGAGATGCTCGAGGACGCAGTGAATTTGAGCCAACGATGAAACTTGCAAATTTCACGGTACTGTTTTTTTTTTTTATTTTTATTTTTTTTTTGACGAAATCCCGTGTGTAAACATGACTCTTCACATTTGCGGCGGATGGAATTTGAGCCAGAAGTTGCATATCTATGTCCACTCTCGAATTGTTTATATTTATTCGATAAATGGTAGATGAATTCAAAATATATATATATTCGCAAGGATCACGTCACATTTGGTTTTACTACTGGCAAGCGTTAACGCGACAGGACGTATAGCACGCGCGCGCGCGCGCGCGTGGAATTTATACATTCGCGAAATTTTTATCAAATTATTATTTTTTTTTTGGCTATTGCCAGACGGCTATCGCTTCGGTGCTTAGAAAAAAAATATTCGAATTTTTGTGACGGACTGTCATACATCTATCAGTTTTAATTAGAATTATATATAAAATTGTTTTTTATATAACGCAAATATTTGCGTTATATATCATTGAAATAAAATGCGCAAGATAAATTTTTTTCTCTCTTTTTCGGTTTTTTCTCTCTTTTCTTTGTTTTACATCTTACAATTAATATCGAATATGCCAGAAGCACGTCGGAAGCTCGTGACACGTTTAAAGCAAGATTAAAAGTTCGAAAATATGACACGACAATACGACTCTCTCTTGATGAAACGTCTGGTGTACCGCACACCGCAAAATGTCTCCTCGACACATCACTCACTATCGACATTCGTCACATTTTAATTTTCCGCTTTATTCATGTTTTTCTCTCCTTTACACGCCGACCGTCGCGGTCGTACGCGACGCGATATAATCGCGACAGAGCGCCGAGATAGAAATCCTCTGCCGCGTTCCAGATTTCTACTACCGGGGGAGAAGGGAGTTTCGTCGTTTACTCGTATCCCGCGCAAACCGCAAATTCAACATTGAGAGAGGAACCAACACGACGCGCGTCACACAGAAGAACACGCGCGCAACCGTTTCAACGTCATCAATACCAACAGTCGCGCGCGCGACGTCATTTTTTTTTTTTTCTCGTTTCTTTCTGACGCACGGAGGAGGAGAGACGAGAAGAGCTCGTCGCGTCTCTGTGCGCGTCAGAGAAACGTCGAGGAAAAGATGAGCGCCTCGGCAGCCTCGTCTCTCCGGAATCGTTAATACGATGTTTGCGCGGTACAGCAGCAGCGAGATTAAAGCGGGCCCCTCAGGATACCTCTCACTTTCTCCCGGCGCGCGGCAATACTTACCCCCGGCCCACCCCTCGGGACCGGAAGAGACGCCTTCGGGATCGCTCTAATCGTGTTTAAGAATAAACTTCGCAATCCTCCTCGTCCTCGTCCTCTCCCTCGTCTCTCACTCTCTCTCTCTCTCTCTCTCTTTCTCTCTCTCTCTCTTCGGGCGCGACATCCGAGCGAGAATACATTAGCATGATTACTTTCCTGCACAATGCAGGCAGCTGCGACATGTACACAAGACTCATCTCTCTCTCCGCCCTTGCCTTCGTCCTTGTCCTCGTCCTTCTCCTCCTTCTCGTCGTCGTCGTCGTCGTCGTCGTCGTCGTCGTCGTCGTCGTAGTCGGGGCAATATATCGCCGCGTTTCCTAAGATCGTTTGTTTTGCGACTGAATTATTCAGTCGCGCTTGACGTACGAAATCTTAACGGAACGAGACCGGGAGTCTCGCGTAGTGTGACGTGACGTGCTTCGAGACAAGACACGAGCGACGACTACGGGAGAAACTCAATAGCAACCTTAATCACATTTTGTTTCACTTCCGTGGATGGCAGCTTTTTTCCTTGTATCCGCGGCAAAATTCATTACGCAAATTGCTTTGATGGTCGATGCTGTTGCGCTCGCGAACAACGTCGCGCAACAACGCGTGCGTCGCGCGCGCAACTGACAAACTATATTGTTAAAATGTGACAACAGTAATACTATAAGGTAAATCAATTTGGTGTGTTTGTGTCGTTCTCTTACTCTCTCTCTCTCGCTTACTTTCGCGAAGACGCTCAGAGTTGCCGGTCCGGTAACAGGGAAGACAGTTGATTGAGAGAACGTTAATTAAAGTCATCCTTGTGAAGCACGAAATAACACAACACCGTTGTTTTCAAAGAAATAATGTTACAAAATTAATCATCGTTGCAATACGTATATATTGTTTGCGACATCATAAATCTCGTCGGTTAACTCTTTGTGAGACTTGTGAAATTTTTTACGTTTCTACATTTTGTTACATAAAAATGCGCAACGTTTGATTTGTCGCTTATCGATTTCCACGAAAGGTTTGATCTGCAAAATACGCTTTCGCAATTTCCTATCTCTTCGTTATTCGCGCGATAGGGAAAATGCACAGCGGAAGACCGGCTGGTCCAACCGGATCTTTATGAGACCCTATCGATATCCAGCGGTCTCTCTCGCCATTCGCGTCTTCATCCTCCCTCTCGGCGAAAAATCGGCAACCGCCTGGAGCTCGTTTAACGGAAAAATCTCAAAGGCACAAGGAACTTCTGAATGGCTCTTTGATGTTGCCAGTCGTCTATATACGACTGGTCTTTCTAGCCTTCTTTCTCTCTCTCTCTCTCTCTCTCTTTCTCTTTCTATCTCTATCTTCAGGTTTCCACCATCTATCTCCTTTGCTTGTCCGCGCTCTCTCCTTCGTCTTTCTCTTCCCTTACTTCTTTTCCCTTTCCTCTTTCCGAACGCCTCACCTTTCTTTCGCTTTGACCATTTGCACTCGCGTGTACGTATGTGCAGCAGAAGTTTCGAGGCTTTTATTCACGTGCTCGGTCGGATTCCCGAGAAGTTCGTGGATAAAGCTCGATAATAGACCCCCGGGAGTCAAAGAGACGAAAATCAAGATCAGTGAGAAGCGAAAGGACCGCAAAATAAATACAGTCAGAGGAAAAAAAAACAAGAATTAAGAAAACTAGCGTCACTAAAGGGAGAACGGGGATGAGCACACAGCTAACAATGATCTCGATGAAGTGACGACGATTATAAGGGTTGATTTAAGCGCGCGTTCTAAATTCACAATGAATTTTTTGTAAATAAAAATGTTGCGCGCGAATTAAACAGCCGGGGAAAAATAAACGTTTGACTTTTCTCTCTAATGTTTTATGCCTATGATTTCTTTTTGACTTGATATAAAATTTTTCAAAATTTATGATAATCACGAAGACTGTCCGAAAAGTCTCATTTCGAGAGAGACTGGTCTCAAAACCTACTAACCACCTAATGTGAATATTTCGCAAAGGGTCGGGAACATAAATTGTCCGCGGTAAACGGCGATATATTAAACCGAAAAAAAGATGAAGATATAAGGAAAGAGGATCAAATATCGAGAGGAGACAAGGGGTTTGGGCGAGAGAGAGGAGGCGAATAACGGAAAGGGAAGATATAGGGTATGGAGGAAAGAGCGTCTTGCGAGAGGGAATTTGGTCGTAAAGCGTGCCAGCCAGCAGCTGAGAATAAATTGGAATGTCGTCGAAGGTGGAGGGCTCCGCGACGGAAAGAGCGGGCGGGGGATGAGCCCCAGAACCCATTGAGGATGGTGCCCCGGGGAATTGGAACGAGACGGAACGCGGCTCGATGGCTTTGTCCATGTTCCGCAGGGCGCGATGTGTTCCGACTGTATTTTCACCAGTCGAGTGATTTTTTTCGACCCCCCGACGAAAACGTGAAGAAGGATGCGAATCATCCTTTCCCCCGTGGGGACGTTTAATCGTCCCAGAAGCCGCCAAATTTATAATCCTGCGAGATAAAGTAGAGTTCGCGACAAGACGCCGAATAAAACCGAGCGTCTAACGCCGAAAATCGTCGACTGTCGTCGAGAAAATGTCATATCTCAGTTTCTACGTCACATCTCCACGTGTAGAATATTTCATGTGAAAATTATTCAAATATTCAACAGCCACTCTAGAGCCAAATCGAAAAGTAATTTTTTAATCATTTAAAAATGCTATTAACAATGAACAATGGTCTGTTCTAAAACAGACATTAAATAAACGTTAAGTAAAGTTATGAATTATCGAAGATTATCGAGAGAGATATCGCGTTTTTGACCTAGTGGCACGCATGTTTATCGATTCGCTTTGATCGCTCCATTAACGGCGGGGAGCGCCGAAAAATATATTATGCTGTAGCGTTCCCGATATACGGGTCCATTTGGCCCGCATTTGTATTTTTTTCTTATGCGGAGAATATTTATTCTTGGCGTAGACCGTAAATAACCGATACGCAGTGCCATTAGCCCTGAATCGCGCGGATGCACAGAATTTACGTATTTCATTGTTAGTACGGCGCAATTTCGCTTTAACGCGCCGCCGACTACTACGGCCGCCGCACCGTCGGCGATAATTAAAACTTCGCGATTTACATCCCTAACCCGCGTAGCGCCGCACGTTTCCCCTGTAACCATTAACGCCCGCACTAACGATCTCCAACGCCATCGAATTTATTCTTTTAACGTGCCTCATCAATCGCTCAACCAGCGCGCGGATTTAGATCCCGCGAATTATCAACAAATGCGGATTTACGCCTCTCTCTCTCTCTTTTTGAAGATTCACCGCGTGACCTCTGGATTATTTAGCGTTCAAAAACTAAAATCTGGCCAATTCGTTATTGTCAGTCAACACAGAGACTATATATATATATATATTTCCCGCTTGAATTAAGATAGAGAACATCGGTTTTTGCATTTTATTCCGCGATTTATCACGGAGCGAACTGTGTGTTTGCGATGTTTCGTTTCCGTTGTTGTAACACACATGCGAGTACGTTTCAAATAGCCTTTTGCGGATTCGGCGAGTTAATTCCCGGCTTCTTCGAAAAGAGGAACCGCGCTGCGTTAAACATTAAAGTCAGCCGCAAATCCGAGCGAGCAACCCGCACGGGAGGATATACCTTGTCAGCAATAACGAACCATCTTTGTGGTCGAGGAAGAAACGAGCGGCGGAAATAGACCTCCAGGGGACACGGGGAGCGTAACGTCATTTTGAAGACCTTTCCCTTTAAAGTATCGAAATCCCGGATACGAAAATCGGGTCGCGCCAACACAAAAAGTTTATTTATTTCTAACAATTCAAACTCTTCTTTGAAAAGCAAATAATTTGCGACTTCGCGGAATAACTTAGAAACTTCTCTCGATAAAGTTTTTACGATGAAAGAGCGTTCGCGCTCTTAAACGCGGTTGCGTCAACATCGCTTAGAATCTAATTTTGAATCAACTTTTCTTCTCCGCGCATTTGTCAATTCAACGCGCGTGTGCGCGCGGCCGCGGAGATATGCAGTCTCTCACCTTCTCGTTTATGTTCAATAACGAACACCGGGAACAATGTGTCAAAGACGACGACGCACGACAACGACAATTTAGTAATCGATTACCTGCAGAGAAATGTAATAAGTAAATTCACTCACACCAGCGACGTGCAACCAAGCATTTTGTTGACGCGACAATTCATGTGGGGCTTTGATGCGCGTGTGTAATTGTCTCTCGCGCGTCTGATATCACGTTACGCAAACAAAAAAACACTCGCCCGTTACCTGTTACGACACTCCCGGTGTTTACTTTTTAGCGGCACTCGTTTAATAACGCGAAACGCGACTTTTGACAGCAATCAGCGTTGCGCTCGCGACTTACCGGATTATCACGTGAGACGGAACGTCTTTTGTGCGGGCGCGTTGTTGATAACGTAATAAGCGGTTACTTTGTCACGAGAAGTTGCAACCGACGCGGACAGTTACAAAGGTAAGAAACTTTTTCATAAATTTATCAGCTCTGTACGCTGTTATTAGATCGAGTTTTACAAAAACACACGTTAGTGATCACACACACATACAGAGTTGATAAACATCGCGATATTATGTCGTAAACGAAAGTATTTTACGCGTTTGCAACGGCATTAATTCAATTGCATCGAGACAGTTAAATTTATTATTTACTAAAAACGTTCAGCTGGTTACAGCAAATACGATATATATATATCGGATAAAAATTACCTACGTAACAAAGTACAATATTATATTATTATTGATACTTATTGAGAAATAATTCATTTGCGCGAATTGTTGTTGAAAAAAAAGATGAAAAAGTTACATTTTTGCGTCATATAAATAGTACAGCGTTGTATAAATAATTAGCTAATTGTTTGTTGTAATATTTTTTTATACATTTGTACTTTGTTTTTGTTTAATCTGTACTGATTTGTTTGATTATTTGTTACACACATCTCTCCGTTAATTTCAATTTGTTATAATAATTGCAATTTTTCACGGGATACGATAAAATTTTTTATAGTTTTGTATAAACATATATATACACGCCAATGGTGAAAGATCTCTGACACAACGTCGGAGTCACGCTCGGAGTCATGCTTGTCCTCGTAATACCGCATTCTGGGTCTCTCTCGTTATTTCTCGCTATTCGCCCGTCAGACCTCACGTGGCAACATCTTGCAGCTGTTGGTTCTTGGCATTGGACTACTTTCCGCGTTTATTAAGCTCGTGATATATGGCGTTGCCCGACGAACGAACGAACGAACGAACGAACGAACGAACGAACGAACGAGCAAGCTAGCGAGCGTAGCGCCAGTGGACTACCAGTGCGCGCCCTCGCGCACGACAACCCGGTGCAAAGCTTCCCGTGGGACAAGTTACAGACAGTTTCGCTATATACCGTTTGCTTCGCGAAAGCGCCGGGCATTTAAAGGGACTGCTGATAGCAAAGCCCCGCGCGTTTGAATAATCACGGGTAACCCGCGGGAATACCGAATGTGGCGCTTCACGAAATTCCTGAAACCGTGTCGAACTTGCGAATTAGTGTTTCGATGAGAAACAGAATCCGACGTATCTGACCTCATCGTATTACGGGGATATTCCCCACACCTTTCGAACAACTTCGACAATTTCGAGAGAAGCGCGAGAAGCAAGCGATATGATATTATTTCTCCTTCTCCCTTTAATGGAGTAATCAACGAGTCGTCAATGGTGTTGCGAATTACAACAGTTGTTCTATAAATACGAACAAGTTTTCTAAATAGAAGTAGTATTTATTAGATAGGAAATCTTCAATAAAATATTTATAGTTTTTTTGTTAAACAAAACGAAGGGAAGAAAAACACGCGAAACACACACGG
Organism: Pseudomyrmex gracilis; assembly: GCF_002006095.1. NCBI lineage: Eukaryota > Metazoa > Arthropoda > Insecta > Hymenoptera > Formicidae > Pseudomyrmex > Pseudomyrmex gracilis. Next base: position 379,640 of record NW_018020668.1, on the reverse strand, counting down.
TACATACGTATGTTACAAAACCAAAGAGAAATCCAACCGCAAATACATGAGCGAAACATTATTATTATTACATTAACGAGAAGTGGTAAGGACTTCAAAGGCGTAAGAAGACTTTTCTCAGATTTCGTCTTACACAACTCGTTCCCCGCGCATACGTTTTCGCAGTGGTAAAGGAAGTCCTTGCGGCCGCGCGCGCGCGCACAGTCTTTGCTGACTGTTTAATACATACCGTGGCAGTTACGAAACTGCTTTGCAATTGTGATTCTTCCGCGGCAAAATTTCTAAACCCCCGCGAGCGCGTTTTCCTGTCCCTTGCGATCTGCACTTCCGTATCTCTTACCTTTCGCCCTTTCGCCAGTTTGCAGTCCCGGTATATAGAGTTGAGAGAGAGAGAGAAACGCAGATTTTTCTCCCCTCAAAACCAAACCTCCATTGCTGACAACGCAACAATTCCTAAAAAACTCAACGTCAAATTTGCGAAAAAAAAAGGAAACATTTTAAGATGTGTTCCGAACACAACGTCTTCGTCTTACAACACGTACAATATTGATTTATGAGGAGAATTGTTTAGTTTTCTTCAAAATTCATTTTTGTTCAAAAGAATATTTACATTTACTTTGTTATACAGCATGTTAGATATAATTCTGACATCGTGTAATTGTGTTTTCTTCGCTATCTTACACCGAAAAAATTATATTCTCGTAAGTAGAAGATTTTATACTTAAAAAATCTTCTTAAAGATTTTAGATGATATTCTTCTGAAATTAAGAATATATTCTTTATTTAAGAATATATTCTTAAGTTAAGAATATAGTCTTTTTCGATGGTGAGATATATATGTTTTTCTATAGAGGCTTTTTATATTCTAATCAGTATATATTCTTATCAATATTACTATTTAGAGGATTTTCCTCTTAAAATAAGAAACTCTTCTTGGCGCCTATTTTAGTATAAAATATACTTAAAGTAAGTGGGATATCCTCAAAACAAGAATACAATTTTTTCGGTGTACTGTTACAACAAATGCATTGTGAACAAATAGAAAATGAAGTATAATCTGAATAAATAAGTGAAGTATAATCTCTAGTTCCTCGAGGAGACGAAAAAAAGAAAGAAACACGATATAACAAATTTATGAACAAAATTTGTTATACGCGCGAGAATGTGCGGTAGAACTCTTTACCGAACGTCATTAATACGGCAAAAGACTTTCTTGTGAATTGTATGAGACTGAGATGATGATGTTGCTTTTATCTTCAGTAATGTAAACAAGGTGTCTGAGAAATCTCCAGAGGTTTTCCTCATCGTCTACCCGCAGAAGAAATATTTTATGTAATGCGATTTTCTTTTTTTTTTTTTTTTTTTCGGGAGTTTTGCCCTCATTTAATTCGCAATTCGCGGAAAAACTGTGCGGGAAATATGAAATATGCAATAATTATCTCTCTTTCTTTGTGTGTTTTTGATTTGGATTTGTACAAAAATTAAACGCATTCCCTTTAGCGATAACGGATTAAGGATGATTCTATTGTTTCGGGTTGCGAGCGCGATCTGTGTGTGCCGGGGTGTGTATTACTTATTCAAAAAGAAAGTAAAGTTCTCCCGTACGAGAAACCGGACGGAAACTTCGCTTCTTAAAAGATGCAGAGAATCCTGTTCTTCTTGTTCACTTATTCCTTGTTGAATCGACCTTCTTGAAGCACACGCATCGCAGACAGAGAAACTTGGTCGCGATTTTACGAGAGATTCGCGGTGGATAAAGAACGCGGCCACATCTCGAATATATGCGAAGAGATGTGTAATTTACATCGGCAGACGAGCAGCTGGCTGAAATATTTCGCGTGACACGTCCGCGATATACTTAACGATCGAGATGAAACTTGCAAATCAAGCGCGGAGAGGACAGCGAGTAACAACCCGAACTGTGTTATCACGTTCGGTTTGAGTGAAATATTAAAATGAACAAACATTCGTTATAAGAGAGAGAAATATGTAGTGAGTGTATTAGATATGAGTAAAATAATTCGAAAGAGTAATGACGATGCCGCGTACGTATATGAGATTAATCTTTTTTTTTCTCTCTCTCTCTCTCTTTTTTTTTTATCTTTCTTTCTGAACTTTGTAATTAACTTGGCAGCTCAATATAGGAACAAGTTGCCGGATCTCCGCGTCGTTCTCCATTTCGAGTTTATTCCGGGAATATTTGCGAATAATTCGCGCCCCTGTCGTGTCGCGGTATCATTTCCTCTCACAAAGATCAAACACAACCTCGAGCTCGCCGCTCTCCGGCAGCGTTCGATACAAATAAACAAAAAGCTTTCGTGTCGCGCGGCGAAAACTATGTGGCTCGAAAAATGGCGCGCAGTAGTGTAACTGTAATGCGCGCGCGGCGAAGAGACAGAAAACGTAAGTAGAAGAAACGTCGTCTGTCGCGACGCGTATTCGCGGCTCTCAAATAGCCCGGATGACAATTGAATCGCGCGCGATCGCGACTGTCACTTGTAATCTGACAAGGTTGTCTCGTGTTCCCGAAGAAATACCGCGAACACGCGGCGCCGATCAATCCGCGATGATAATCTGACACGTCAATTTCTTCGCGCGGAAATTCTCGTTCTCTCTTTGATATCGGGATGTTATTGCGAGAGAAGTCGTTTTAAATACCGGACGTTTGTGATGGCGCAATGTCACGTAGGAAATTGATAAACCATTAAACATCGGTGATTAATTACTTTTATATAAAATTCGTATTGAAGTGTGTGTGTGTGTGTGTGTGTGTGTGTGTGTGCGCAAAATCAGAATATAGAAATAGAAATTAAAAGCAAGCAACGAAACCAGAAAATATCGCGCAGAATTTTCCGCGCGATAATATATATATATATATTTTTTAACGTCAATCACCAACGCGAGAGTAATTAAATATCGAGAATTTCAATTTTACGCTTGTCGCGCGTTGCTTTAGTTTTGCCACGCTACTGTAAAACGAATCGAGAAAACAAGTGAATTTCAATTGCTTTGATACCCGGTAAGCGACAGATTTCTGTCGAGAACTGGCCGCGTTGAATATGATTTCGATGATTTCTATTTACGCGTATGTGAAACATATACCTACGTGTCGCACAACAACAGGTACATACACCGTCGAATATCGCTCTGCTATCTATGCGTTTAACTTTCTTTCTTTCTCTCTTTCTCTCTCTCTTTCTCTCTCTCGGTATTTTATTTCGGGGCAACGTTTAATTTTCTTCGTTCACGCGAATTCTCGCTGTGTCGGAAAATTTAGTGGCGGGCAGCAGTCGTCGCCGCTCCATTTGCCGTTTGTGAGCTTGCGTGACGCGATGTAAACATCGAAATTTCCTATGCTCCGATACACAGGGTCGGCCGGCCGGTTAATCAGCCGCACCAATGATTTTCCGGCGAACGGCGCGGAAGAGAACGAACACCGCGTGCGCGCAAGGCCGATTTGTGACGATGGGATTTAACTCCGGAAAGCTACGGGGGAGAAGGGGGGAGGAAAAAAATGCACTACCGACAATCATCGATATAACTTTTCCGTGTTTCCGCGCGTAAATTCGCAGTCGCGAAACAAATTGGGTTCATCGACGATGACAAAAATTCGCAGGTTGTGTTGACGATATAAACAAAGTCGTAAATATCAAATTACGTAAAATAATTCGAACGGCTTCGAATATTCAAAATCACGCGAACGATTTCGCCGAAGAATTTGTGTGCAATTTCGAAAATTTCTCTTATCTATTATTTCTGTCGCGCCGTGTTGATGGAACATAATCGCGATGTGTGAGCGTAAACAAATTTATGGTTCGTTCGCGGTTCGCTAGTTTTCTCACCGAGGCCGATTTAATCGAATAATATTTGCCCATCAGCTTCGAAATCTATTTAGCGCGATGTTTCGGCGGGAAATTGCTCGTACCGCTGCTCGAGCGTGCTTCGCTTAGAATATCATTCGGATGAGAGACATCATCCGCGAATTTCGTCAAGCGTAATCGTGAGGTACTCCTTGAACACATCCGGCGCCGAAGCGTCATCGACATCGTCGTCGTCGTCGTCGTCGTCGTTATAATTCAGTTTACGGAACAAGCGCGGCGTAACTCGCACGACATAAAATAACTTTCCACGCTCTCGCGAAATAGGCTAAAGCGAGTTAGAAGGAGGAGGGAGAACGAAACGCGCGTAGACCAAACAGTTCCGCCGAGAGTTGGTTACCTACTCTACGGATGGATATAGCGCGAATCGCCAAACATTCCGTTTCGGGAAAACGAATTCTGGACTCGGCGCGCGGAAAGTCCGTCTTCCGTACTTCTCGGAGAATATGGTTAAAATGTAAGGGTCCGACGCGCGGGAGAGCGAGCGCCGGAGCGCGACAAATGTGCAAGTTTCGAAACTGAGTTTCGAGAGCGTTCCCCCGAGGGGGTGCGAAAACGTGCAAGGGTGAAGCGTGGTCCCCGCCGCCCCCGGCGATACGGTGGACAGGGTGGAGAGCGGAGCACTAGATGAAGAGTCGAGGCGTGAAGGGACCGCGCGTCGCTAGGAGGAAGAGAGAGAGTCGGGGGGTAGAAACTACTACCCAAAACCCGCTATCTCGATTGGACACCTTGGGGTGCGCGCCGGGGGAGAGGTTCGTGGTGGAAGCGATGGGGCACCCCCACGAGGTGCTAATGTCTGGCAGCTTAAATCAACCCCCTCTCGCTTCCGCCTCCCTCTTCGCCATCGCCACCAACCGCCATCGTCGACGAAAGCCCCGAGGCGTGGGAAAAACTTTCTCGCGGCGCTCGGGGACGGAGGGTGAAACTGCTCGGTGTCCTGCTCTTTTAGCGAAGAATTTCGCAGGCGTTCTTCTTTCTTCCATTTCCAACCATCGCGACTGCCCTCCGACTTCCGCTGTAATTTGAGGGTCGGTGCATAAGAACCGCAGAAACAAGGATCCAGTTTTCGCGAGCGAGTGGGAAAAGAAGAGAAGAAAGACAGAAGTGCCGAAGGCGGAAGAAGCGCATCGCGCGCGCGAAGGCATTAATTAATTCAAATTGCTTTGCCGGTTTCGGTATTTAATGCGTGTTTAACGTTTGCATAATTAATCGACGGGTGATAGTCTATATTCTAGATGGACTTCGGATAAAACGCGAAAAGTCCGCGACTTAATTCTCGAAACGCAAAGAAAACAGCCAGAGCGCGGGGACTTAATTTTCCCTCCTCTACCCCCGCGCCGCGTCGTACAGTTCGATCGTAAAACCGAGACTCGAGCGAGGAGATAGAGAGAGATTGCACTTTTATAATTCCCTTCAGCGAGCGACTTGTCCCTTCAGTCGGAAAGGAGCGTTTTCCGAAAGTTCACGAAAGATTCGCGATTTTAAAACTTTCTTTTCTCGCGACGAAGAATTTTATATGGCTGACTTCTTGCAAAACGCGCGGATACTGAAAATCAGAATATTGTTACCGGCGCGTCAAACCGACCGTAAGCCGATTCGCGTTGATTATATGTATATATATATATATATATGTATGTATCAGATAGTTTTATTATTAACTTTGTATTTAATAATTTATAATCTTGCACGCGGGGAAGATAATACGCGTTTCCTCACAAGACTATGCGCTACACACACACACACATGTACACACTTGAGATTTTTCACATGAATCTCGCGTTCCCGAGGCAGGTAAAACAGAGTTTAATAAAAACCATTCGCTAACTATGAGCCATTGAAGTCGTTCCGTGAAAAACTACGACGTCGAGCATCGTCTCCCAGGAACGTACGAGGCGTGCAGGAATTAGGTATAACTCCGTGTACACAACCGGTTGTACACGTCTCTGTATACGTACGTATAGTATATTATATATATACGGACGTGTATATACGTGTCGGATGAACCGTGATGGCAGAGATACTCTCTCTCTCTCTCTCTCCCTCTCTCTTTCTCCTCCTTCGTCCGGTATGGCGAAGAGCTATTTATCTTCGCTTTACGAAGCTACGAGGGAAAAATGGCGCAGCTTTGTAACTGGCAGAGGGATGTTCGCGAATCGGGGCAATTTCGTCGCAGGCAGTGTAACGACAGTCACGTTCCAGGACGGAGGAAAAGAGAGACGCTCACGGCAAACAAAGTAATCTCGCTTAGATTCGACCGTTTCGTATATATGAAAGAGACACAAACTGTGCCATAATGTTGCCCCGCTCGAGCACTTTGATGCCGGTTTACATCGTTCGCCCGGCAATTTTATTTGGCCCGAGCGATCCGAGTGCGTTTGTAAAAGGGATTTGCGTCGAATCCTTTCCAACTGGTACAGAGATTGTTAGCCGCGACGGGAGAGAAGAGATGCAGAGAGAGAGAGAGAGAGAGACTCCCCGAGAACGGTTACCGCGAATTTCCCAGAGACTCGCTAAATGTCTCGGGAACATCTCGTTTCTGCGCACCGAGACATCGCCGTCTCTCGGGGCGCGCAATTTACTTATTAACATTTGTGATAAATTCTCTAAATAACCGTGTAACTTCGCGACACAAAATACGCAAATAAACGTTGTCGAGATAAATTGATTAATTACAGCCTATATTGTGTGTGTACTTATTATGTGTTTTTCAAAATATAAGACCGTCTTTTGCTGACGATATGATTTTGTACAAATAAGAGACAAAAGAAATTGGACATAAAGTATCTCGAGAAACTCGTCGTACACAATTGACCATAGCGGTTTGCTGCTATACAAGAAATAAATCTTTCAGCGGTGCGCCAGCACTGATTATTATCGTCTACGACTGTGCAAGAGAGAGAGAGAGAGAAGGAGAAAGAGAGAGCAAGGGCAAAGAATATACATTACAATCGCTAATGAAAGCGCGTTCGTCTTCGTCATCGCGTCACAGATCGCGGGATGAATGAACACAGAGGCACAATGAGCAGGTACACAATGGCGCACAATCGGTCGATGGCTATAGAATATCTGCTGTAGCGCACAAGCAGGAAGACCTGCATAAAAAGGACAATAGGGCGTGTTAGAGAGGCAAAAAGGAACCCGGGAACCCGAAAAGCGAAAGGGATAACGAGCGCGAGTCGCGAATTAACGGCGAAATAACAGGACGACGACGAGAGATGTGCGACGAGACGTGACTCCGACGAGTCTGCCTTTTGTTCTTTACGACCCCCCCGTTTGCTCGATTCTGCTGCGGTGTACCCCCCCTTTCTCTCTCTCTCTCTTTATCTCTCTCTCTCTTTCTTTCTCTCTTTCTCTGTCTCTCTAGATTCCCTACGAACAAACAGAACATTGTCGAATGAAATCCGGAAGGAAGGATCAGAATGTAAATGTCGCGAGCGATTACGAGCAATTGGAAGCCGATGGATCAAGACGTTCGTACGATTGATGGTTACCAGCGTCGCGCTCCCGAAGCGATCGGTCATAAAGATTAATGTCGCGAAGCGGTCGTCACACGCTGAGCCATCGATATCGAAGATAACGGAAAACGTATTCGGTCCCGGTTCGGTCGACTGACCAATAAATAAATGCGCGCGGAAATGCAATTTGAATATAGCTCGCGCCGTCTTATGCGCGACCGAGTTTAACGATAATCCGTGTACCAAAAGTGTTTTGACTGTATAGCGATCTCAATTTCTATCTCGTTTCTCTCCACACAAGTGAATTTATTTCATACTTTTCTCTCGCGCGTTATTTCGCTGACGTTTTTCAGCGTCCGACGTAATTTCAGCGAAATATCTAATCGATGTAAAATTTTTTAAACAGTTATTATTTAATTTTAACAAGCATATTATACAATTATAGAATTAATATTTATTAAGTTGAGAGCTTTTAAGAGAGTTGTTCATTTTACCGCCTGTCTCTGACCGCACATCGGTAAATTTCTGAAAACTCGGCTCTTCGAGAGAATTCCATTTATATATTAAACTTTACCTTTTCGCATTTTTCACGTAATGCATAATATAAAGTTGACTTGTACTACGATGATTTAATTCAATTCTCCACGCGTATTATTTCCTGCCGCGCATTCCCGTTCATGAGCTTCCCCAACGACAGCGTCGTTTGTTCCGAGCGAGATTGAAGTCCCACCTCCGCCTCTCTCCTTTCTCTCCTCTCCATTCTTCTTTGTTTTCGCCTTCCTTCTTCATTCGATGCCCCCGACAAAACTTTTCTACTCCGTGATATATCGCGTTACGAATGGGGTGCCACGGGGACTATATTCCCGAGTAGCTGTTACCCCGTTAGCTTCTTCGCCGTGGCCCGCCCACGCGATTTATCTTTCGCGGCTGCGAGATTCCATCCCTCTCTCTCTCTCTCTCTCTATCTCTTTCCCGGCCGTCCTTTCTTCTCCGGCTTCCGTTGCAGCAGCAACCTCGTTGCATCATTCGTGCGGCGAGAAGCCCTTCCTCGATCAGCTTTCGACGTCTCTTCCGGGCATATTTTCGTTGCTAGCTCCGTTGCAGCCTGAATCTTCTCTCGGAAGCGGATCGTATCAATTTACGAGAGTATATCCGCGATCGTTCGACTCGACATTTCTGCTCCAATTTTAAAACAAAATCTCGAATTATCCTCGCGAATTAAGAACTCGATTATACACCGACATTGTGTATGTTGTTCCGTCGTGATATTTGAGCGATCAATTCCACAGAACGATGATGAAATTTTACAAGTGTGTGTACCACATCCCGTTGTAATCGTTCATTATTTATAAAATTCCTCGGTAACCGCTTTCGACACGCGCTTAATTTAGTTTACTCCCGCTGCATTATGAAGTCCGATTCTGAAATTAATACTGCAGGACGTAGCAGAGCTGGATAACGTAATCGCCAAGGTCACAATTATTTACGAACGCTTTAACTCTGATTAATATGTTCACAATGGGATATTAAATATCTCGTATTTGTGCGAACATATTTGCTGCAAATTGTCTCAATTATTTTATTTGAAAAATCGATGTGTGACACACGTCAAATGTATCAAAATTGATGAAATTTGCTGTCTTTCACCGCACACACACACACACACACATCCGTAAAATATATCTTTCTGCGAATAACGGCAATCGTTAAATTGTTCATCGCTTATTTTACGCTCGCGTCCGGCGATCTATTGAATTGTCTGAAAAATTATTTAAAATCTTTCGAGATGACGCGCGTAGCGAAGCCATCGGTAATTCTACACCGACCGAACAATGGAATTATATCCACAAGATGACAAAAAAGATCATCCATCAGAATGGACGCGTATGTATTTAGTTTTATTGTGTTATCACAAAAATTAAAAAAACATAAAGCTCTCTATTAAAACTTAAAACAAAAAAAAAAGAAAGATTTAAACCTTTTCCGACAACCCAATATATCTTTCATCTCTATCAATGTACGCCCGTACACACACACACACAGTCGTAAACACGCACTGTATAAATAACGCTCATATATCTGTCACGCGTGATTGATTCACGAGGATCAACGACGAGACAATTCGGATTTGTACGTACTTCGGACGCGTAAATCTTCAACAATGAGTACCAGTAGTTACGTATCAGCTAAGTACTGAACGAACCAGCGAGCCGAGACGAAATCACCCGCCATTATCATTCGCCGGCCCCGTTTCAAGCGGCGGCGGCGGCGGCGGCGACGTCGATCGCGGAGCGGCCGCGTTAAAAAAGCTCTCGGCCTATCTTTCCATTAACCCGTTTCTTCCGCTCGGCGCGTCACATCGCGCGACGTGCAGTGAAAAAAAATATAGCGACGCTGAAACGAACTCGCGATTGCAACAGCGATACACACAGGCGCGAGAGGCACACAGACGAGTGCACACATACCTGTCAGTAAAACGTTTTTTTTTTCTTTTTTTTTTTTTTATTCGAGCGTTGCATGAACAAGCGGAATTTTTTATTGAGAGTTTATGAAAATTAGTCGGTTTCGCGTTTCTCGAGAAGTCGCGATAATATAATTGATCATTAGAGTTTTTTTTACAAAACACGCAATTTCTGTAACGAAAGACGTTATTAAGAATTTATATCGCGGCAAGAGTTACATCCTTTTTGTCAATTTTGATTTCTGATATTTACCAAAAAACCAGAGATAAAATTTATTTGAACAAAATATTACCGATGAATATAAACTGTTCTATAAACCTCAGAAAATAAAATTAGATTTTTTTATATTCGTACGTACGCACATTCGCTTCATCTCTCACTTTAGCTTTTTCTATACTGGTCTAGAAAAAAGTTACGAGAACATGTAACATAATCCATCGCGGTTTCTCATTGCGAGTGCACCGCGCTCACGTTCGTTCACATCTACAATGTCGCAATAGCGCGTGCATTCACCTACCGTGAGTTTGACGTCACGCTCGGCAGAGAGAAGCTATCGGGTGTCTGTGGCCATTACCACACCGACCATTAGTAACGCGATAACCCGAGGAAAGGAGGATCGACGAAGCGGTAGGTAGCCCCCTCGAGGCGTTGTATCGGGAATATAGTCGTGCTCGCGCGCGTCTCGCTCCGACGCGGACGTCGGCATCTATTGGAATCGGGCCTGATAGGATGACGTTATTCGAAGCGCATAGGTATCCCTCCAACGTCGAAACTTCCGGCCCGACTTTACGCAATTAGAACCCCAAGCCCCCGGAGCCAAACCTCACTCGCCCTCTTTATCGCTTCGCTGCCAATCGAGATTAAGTCAAACCGATGCGGCGATATTCTATTATAACGCGATCAGACGAGTTGATGAAAAGTGACTGAAAAAATACGAACCGCATAATTAATTTCGATTTCCGTTTGGTCTTGCAAAAATGCAATTAATTACTTCCGTTAATTAATTCTGTAAATATAAATGTAATTAAGTTAATAATTAATGTAAGAGCTAATTATTTTATATTTTCAATTACATTACATGCAGTATTGCTATTAATCAAATGTGTATTTGAAAAATGTGTACGTGTGAAAAATAATGTAGTTATAATTGCGGAATGTTGAAAAGCGGAAAAACTCTCGACGCAAAATTTGCGCGATCCTTTATCCTCGGGATTCGCATCACACACCGATCGGCTTGTACATAAATCTCTCTCGCGTTCGCTATTGGAAGTCGAACCAAGTAGTTCCGTACTTTAAGATCGGTTTATTTATCGTACGATCTTTTTCTCTCCTCTCGGCTCGAGAGTACGTACGTTTCTAGCGTTCCGCTTAAAAATAGCTTACTACCACGGTACATCTGCTGATTTATTCGCGGCGGTGTAATTCAGGGATACTTCCGCGTCGGTAACGATGAAAATGTTCGCAAGAATGGGCTTGCGCATCGAGCCGTAAGTCGCGCGGCGCAAGCAAGTATTACGGTCCAACTCGCATTATTTCGTAGGCGGCGGCGACGAGGACGACGACGACGACGACGACGACCCCGGGGCGCGCAACACGGGGGTGGACGGCCTTGCGGCAATAAAAATACTTGGCCCGCGTCCAGCCTCGTTTATTGCCGGAATTTTCTTTCTTTCGTACGCCGGCCCCGCGTACGTTTCCGTCCGCTCCGCCGGCGCTCGTGCGTCGCATTCATACGTTTGCAGGTGCATCAGTTTGGATGTTGCGGAGCCCTGAGGGATCGATCAAGAAACAACGCTTCGCGCGGAGGGCAATAACACGTTAAGCCAGTCGAGGTAAATACGGAGTCTGTCTTATCGCGCCGCGGAGCAATTCGAGATATATATCAGGAATAAATTGACGAGCTTGTGTGAAACTGCCGTTGGTTATAAGTTTCAATTTCATAAATATCGCAGTTGATATGTGGATAATTGGAGCGCGTAAGTCTGCATTGTTATATAAGTTACATCCTCATTTCTCTCTGTCTCTCTTTAGAAATAAAAAAGTTCTAAAATCATTACGTGTGTGTGTGCGCTTCTCGTATATATATATATATATA
>NW_018020668.1:340316-362361 GCF_002006095.1 Pseudomyrmex gracilis | reverse complement strand
ATATATATATATATATATATATATATATATATATTGGCGCTCTCATTAATATTTTGTCGACACACAACCTATTTCAGAAAAAAAACCGATAATTTATTCGATAAAATTCTACGTGTCACAATAGCCGTCAAAATAATACTTACACACATTCTCAATACCTTTGCTTTGAATTATATACATTAGCGTCAAAAGAAAATAACAAGAGATCGTTAAGTTGCAGCCGCATTGTTCCATATACATGTACTATACGCGTGCATTGAACGCGCGTATATACAGAGAATTTGCATTAAGAGAATAAATAGAGGAGCGGGCGCGCAAGTGAGAAATAGTTACGCCTCGCTCCGCGTCTACACTTTCCATGCATTCTCAAAATTGAACCGCGCGGATAAATAAGGGATTACGCGTTTTTAATTAGAATGTCTGCCTTTGCTGTGCCGCGTAAAGCCGTCATTGCTATTCTCTCTCTCTCTCTCTCCCTTGCAGATGAAACGTAAACAATGTCTTTTGCTGTATATAAAGAGAAGCAATTTCTAGCGACGTTCGTGGCGCGATCGCAAATATAGAAAGTCGCTCGCTACATTACAAACTTCAACCGGCGCGTATTTAACATACGCGCGATCATGAAAGACTTAAATAATCTTCATGTTCTTACGCCCGAGTCAAATAAAGTCACCGTTGAGTAATTTCCTGAGAAATGTGTGGAGAATATGTGTCAATGTCTCTCGTGTGTATATGTACTCTCGAACTCCCGTTTTTATTTCTGTATTGCACTCTGGTCCGCGACTGTATGCTAATTCCGCCGTCGGACTTGCACCGCGAGCGCAACTATGCGCAATTGTTAAAAAAAAAAAGCAAACACAAACACGTGAGTTTTTAGTCTCGGTTCCTAGTTGCTCGATGTTTTTCGCGGTCTCTTCACGTAAGAAACGTGCACGTATACCGCAATGTGGTTTTTCATCGCTGATGTAGCGGAGAATGTTAGAAATAAAGCGCACGTGTGCGCTTTTTATTTCTCTCTCTCTCTCAGTCTTCCGTGTTTAAATAAAAACGAGGACGCGCGTTACGCGCGTCCGATAACGTCGCGCGAAAGTAAGCAAATGAGCGAAATTGCTTCACGTGTGTGTCGTCTTTTCTTCGCGCGACACGTTCGAGAGTGCGCGTTGAGTTGAAAATTAAAAATCAATAAACTGCTGCAAGTTTTTCACATTAAACAGCGTGGATTTAATTTAGAAATTTTTATTTTCGAACGTAACACAAACACAACTCGCGCAACGTTCGCTCCGCAAAGTTTGATTTAAAAAAGAAATTTATTTTTTTTATTAAGCTAAACTTTTTTAAAGTATTAATGGATCTTGCTATATAAGTAATTGACACTAAATAACAATTTTGCGCCAGCGGATCTAATTAAATGACGCGAAGCCTTTTGATTACTCGTTAAGTTCGCGAGAGAACTTTACGTGTATTTTGAGGAAAGTGAAAGTCAAGTCATATTTATAAAATGTTGTTGAGGCGTACCGATACCGAAAACGTGCTGGTGTGTAATAAATTACGATGTTATTCGCGAGAATTTTCTCCAAAATAAGAATGCCTCTCCCGTATATGAGAATTCAATGAAAAAAAAATCGATCTTCCTCGACGAGACTTTCCGTTTCTCGCGTTTGCCGCGCTAGCGAAAGTTCTCATCAATTAAAACCCCGAAGCCCCGGCGCGGGATATCTATTTTCTGAAACGACCGTGGAAACCGGTCTCTCTTTTGATGTCGCGCCATTTATTCATTTCGCGGAATCGAGCGACAATGGCGAATGACGACTGCAGACGCAAAACGACATCGCGCACGACACTTTCTCTCCTGCGTCGCGTCGAGATAAACCGAGCCCGACGTCCAGCAAACTGACAGAATTAATTAAACGTAAAGGCAACAGCATCAGCGTCGACTTTTTTTTTTTTTTTTTTTTGCGATTATTCTCACCGTGCATTTTTCCTATTCGCACAAACGCCGATGTAGCGAACTTCAACGGAACGTGCTACAAATCGATCGTAAAAGCAGTGCACAGTTGAATCAGCACGGCAGAGTTGTTGTAGCAGAACGATTCTCGTCGATTACATTCGAGATCCGGTGTTTTTTGCTAAAATGTTGCGCGAGCGTTGTTATTATTATACTCGTTATTATTAATGGTGTTGTTATCTACTGCAATCACCACTGAATTACAAATATTCTTATTATCGCTGTTGCAATATTAATATTGTTATTAATATAAACTTCGTAGTTTTATTAATAAACACATGTACATAATTCACATCTCTCTGTACTTGTTGTTCCAGAACTCTGAAATATAATTCCACTAAAGACTCCGGTTGTCAACCTTCGGTTCTATCCGCTCGTCATTATTTGTTCTCTCTTCTTTTTTTTCTTGTTTTCGTCTCTTTCGTTCCCTCCTTTGTTGTTTACCTCTTTGCGGAGAACCTCGCCAGCTCTGCGCCGTGATAATTCGTTCGGCTGCTTATATTTGCGGAATTTATTGTTACCCTCCGGTCCGTACGCTGCGCGTGGCGCACCGACCAGAGTCCGCGCAGGGGCTTGTTTGCGACGTCGAGTGTTATCCCGGGGATAGTTGAAGAGGTCTATTGTGCGGCCGCGATCCCTTCGGTGTGCGCGCCACCGCCGCTATCCGCTTTTCGACGCTCTCCGGAGCAACACGCATACAAGCGCGCGCACCTACACACAATCAACCGACCTCTTCCTCCTCTCAGAGTCGTAGCAATCTCTCCCGAGCTTGCGGTTGCCGTTCTTCATCGACGACCTACCTACGTTGCGCGCGCGCGCACACGCGCACACATGTATACACGCGCGCGCGTGTGCACACATGTTCCCCGCCTTCTCTCTCTTCCACGATTATCTACAAGCAGGAAGAACTTCCGAGCAACACAACGGCGAATATCGAGTTCGCATTGACTTCGCCGGAAGGTCGATTAGACTTGTTTGGTATCCGCGGAACTTCGTCGGCGACTAAGACGAAGGTAAATTAGACACACGTCGGCGCCCGACCGAGCGCACGCGACCGGGAGCTTTTTATCCGCTTGCAATGTGAACGCTTTAATAGGTGGCGAATGTATAGACCTTTTGTGGTCTGTGACGGAGCTTGAAGGCACACGCATGAGAGATGAAATAACACATAAATTTCTCGCCGCATGATGCCGGTTAAATTAACTATGAATTATTAAAAGCAAATTCAAAGAATGACCGCGCATTCATACACACACACACACACAGAACATACATAGTTCAAATATTCAAGTATAAATATTGAAAAAGGAAATGTGTGAAATAAAAGAAATCGTAATAAAATTAAAAAGTCGGGTCAACTAGAAATGAAATAACTTTCCATGTATAAATTTAAGAAATATTACGTGATGTACTCTTTAAATTGAGAAAATATTGATTTTTATATAAATTGAGCATTTTCTCGAGACAAGTTATTCCGTTACATAATCGAATTACCACTAGTATATTTTCAGAAAATACATGACATTTTGTCGATACATAGTATGTAATGAATTCTGTTTCAATACTTGGATAATTATACTAGTTCAAATTCCCTCAGAATCTAGAGCGATTGGCAGATTAATTAATGTTTTACTTAAAGATTACGGGATTATGTGAGGGGTAATGATAAATGAATGTATACAACGCGTTATGCGATGTATAAAGTTTTTATCTCGAAGAAAAATACTCGAAACAGAAATATCTACCGTTCTTTATTTATAAAGACATTAGCGAATAAAATTTTACGCGCCTCTTGTGTAATAATAATAATAATAATAATAATAATAATAATAATAATAATTAAAGCGGGTTATGTAATCAATAAATAAATTCTCCCTTTCTGTTTACAGTCTCTCGTGATGATTTGTATCAAAAAAATCCCATTGTTGCGCGACAAAATTGATCTTTAAATTAACTCCACGGTATAATCGACAATTTTGTTTTCATCAAATCCGTGCGCTGCCGCACGCATTTCGAACAGTTAATGAATGTTTCGCGAAAACTTTTTCAATGCACCGCAATTTGCGGAGTTCACGGTGGACAACATATCGCGTCAGCAGGATTCGCGCGTATACGATGAAACCACTACGGCCGAACGCGAACCAATCCATCATAGAGTCAGCTATCATTACGCGGTGACACCGAGTATAAGCGCGCGTGCGGATTTTCCTCTCCCCCCCGCCTATCTACATACACCCCTTCCTATATTCCGTCCACATAGATTGGATTTAATTCCATTAACGAGGGCGTTCGGACGTTAACGATCCGCGGCCGTTGGCGCGCGAGAGCATGAAATTCGATCCCTCGGAGTTACGCCCGTTCCGGAATTCTTATCCCGCGCGGGATTTATGTGCCGCTCTCTCCGACGACGAAAACGGGAAACACTTTTTCCGTGCCGGGCGTCGTCGTGCCTCTCACCTCGGAAACTCCGCTCGGAAAATGCCGGGGGTAAAAGGCACGATCTTGCCGCCACCGCCAAGCGCCGGCCAGGTGGCGGCAAGAATCTAAATTGAATTTTTCCGTTTCATTTGACGATAAATCCGCCGCGTCGTATTTAATCGAACGCGATCGGCAAACGATTGCCGTGTGGCTGCGAATACGCGGTCGTTCGCCCGAAGCTGAAAACACAATTGCAATGAAGAATCGGATGGGCAGATCTTTGAAAGAGAGAATCGTTATCTGATTATACGTACACACTTTTTTTCGATGATACGGAGAAAAAAAACATTGCACGGAGATTGTTTTCGAATGGAATAATCTGCGCTTTTTGTTTAAAAAAAAAAAAAAAAAAAAAAAATTACATCACACAGTACGCGCGTAATATCTTTTATAAAAAAGTTTTTTTCGCAATCGCCAGATGGTTTAATTGATCCAATTACCACAATATACGCGAATCATGAAACAGACGACCAACATATTTAACGATTCTGGGATTACAAATGGCGAACCTATTAAACTTGCTGATACAATTCGCCACATTTCACTGTTTCGCTGCATTTCCCAAACCATGCGCGTTTATATGAAGTATATAACGCGCAGCGCGGCGCGCATTGGAAATTGCCATACTCAAATCTGCTTTTCGCGTCTCTCGCGGGAAATGAAATGTTAGCGCACGGTCGCGCGATTTACGACAAGCGGAAACGACCTCTTCGCAACTCGAGTGCGTGTAAAGCGAATTTCTATTTAATTGATCAAACGCGATGCAAAAACTGTATCGATCGATCGCATTTGCCTCATTTTGTACTTGACTACAATCCGCGTGATGTCGTTTTCGACGCTGAGAGAGAAAGAGAGAGAGAGATCCGTGGCAATCCCAGCGGTTGACAAGATTCACGGGAGCGCGATTGCTTTTTCCTCCGGAGGATTCGTACATAATTTCTCGAGATCTCTTATATTCCAGACTTCCATTAACTGTCTAATCTAGATTCTTATTAAAGCCGCGGTATTAAAGCCACGCTGCGGTTGCACACGCCTCTCTTTCGTCAAATATAATATATATATATATATATAAATGTACATATATAATCCCAGTCTTAAAATAGTTTAATATTCCAAAAAGTATGAGAACTAAAATGCACCTCGCCAGATGCTCTCTTTCTCCTCACGCCATTCATAAAGTTTTATCCTTCAATTTCCTTATTTTCTTAACCTACTTTTCACATGTCTTCTTAACGTTGCATTTTTCACGGGGGGTGCGCGCGTTCTCCATTATATATCGCTTATATAATATATGTACAAAAATTTTTGCTCCGAAAAATATTTAACTGGAAGTAGAAATAATCGAAAAAAAACTTATCCAAGATTAAAAGTAAAAACAAAAAGAGAGGAGAGAAAAAAATACGCGAGTACACATATTTTTAAAAGATATATTTTTCTGTATACTTTGCTCGTAAATGTTCGGAAAGATATATATTTTTTCCAATATATATATTCGTCAATATTTTCAACATATCTCGTGTTTTATATTTAAAAGAGTACTTCCGCGGTGTGTTTTGTCTCAACCTCTGCCAGGCGCGCGCGCTCGGTGAAAAAAAACTGTCATGTCGGGGGCATGGTCGAAGCTATTATGCGAATGGATTCGCCACGCGAGCCTGAATAACGTTATGATCGATCACAAGATCACTGCGCGCTACGCGGATATTAACGTAACTGCTACATACATTACGTAAGTGTCACCTGTGCGTCCCGCTAGTCAGTCTTGGATAATTATTACGAACGTTCGATCAACATCGGACAGGTCCGACGCATCGATCAATGTTATCAAGGTAACTCTATTGCTAACAGAATTGTTGCTCGACGATTATCGCACCTGCTATTGGACACTCGATACCGTGAACCTATTACAATTTGATGCGGCATGCAGCTAATTATCGTCTAGCAAGCTATTATCACACGACGCAGTGTGTCCGTCGATTATGCCTATTTATTATCAGAGTGCGCCAACTCACAATCAGTTTCCTTTACGCAATTACGCCACATGTGATCTGTAATACGTGATTATAAAATAATATAATCGCTTCAACTATTTTCGCTCGTCACTGTATCCTGATCAGTTCTTTAATATTTAAAAAACTGTCCGGTCGTGATACAGCGATTTGTAAAACAAAGAAAGTCTCTTTTCAACAATCGACCGATCGTCGTGTCACACATACACGTACGCGTATAAGTCGATGTTTTTTTTTTTTTGTTCGGAATATCACATCTTATCGCACAATAATTCAAAGACGAACGAAGAACAGAGAAATCCTCCTCGACATGGATGAAACTCTCGCCCAGTCGGACAGGGTTACGGAGGACGAATTATGCCACGAGCTCTGAACGGAATCTAAAATCGAGCGAGAGCGCGGCAATGTCTCTCGTTGCTATTCAAGAAAACCTCTCTCGGATATCCATCCGCGACTCCTCCCTTAATGTTGAAGAGACCCCGGGCGGGTCACGGCAAGAAGAAGAAGGTGCAGTTTTTCCGAGCTCGAGAGAAAGTTTGCCCAATTAAACGGGACTCGGGACTGTTTACCGCTCGTTCCTCTTATCGTCCTCGAATCGACGACAGAGCCTGAAAATAAAAATCAGTGAAACACGTTCTATCGCGCGTCTCTCTCCCTCTAGACCGCACGCGCTCTTCCGTTCTTCGCGTTCGTTCCCCTCGCGGTCCTCGCGTGAAGTTTGAAGTGGAATCGATCTCTCTCTCTCCACGAAGCCGCCATTTATTTTTCCACCCTCCCCGTTTCTATTGGTAGCGCTTTGAAGGATGTACATCTTTTACATTATTTGACTGGGGGAAGGATTACGCCAGGCAGATATATTTCGCCGTTGCTTTTACGTACAAATGGGGGACTACATCGACTGCTACCGCGGGCGGAATTGTATTTGATAGATCGTCGATTTGCTCGGTCTGTTCCCGAGGCATCCTTAAGGAATATTAATTGCGGGGAATCGCGAGGAAATAAGTGGCGGCTAATTTATTGGATCGGAGGAAGACTCAAAGTTTTCCGGATGTACTTGAAAAGTTATTGCTTTACTTTACAACATAGAATACTAGTCAAGAAGAGAGGGGAGAGAGGGAAGAAGACCGAGCTCTACTTTCCTTTAAGATCTCTCGTTACTCGTTATACCGTAAAACGTGAAGTGCTAAAATTCAAAATCAGCGTTTGCGCGTAATGTAGCAAATGTTTAATTTGCAGTTAAATAAACGTTTTGTCGCAAAACAAACGTACAAAGAGAGAAAACAAACAAGTCATTTGTTGAAAATAAATAAAATATCGAAAAACAAGTTGCAAAATTGTCCGGCGTGTTTCGGAATTGATATTGGTTGAAAATTGTCCTCCCTTTACTTTCAATAGCTCTTTATGGTTGCGCGCAAGCCGCAAATTACGTGACACAAACGATGTGTCCGGAACGACATTTTTGCTAATTATAATAATTGACTCTGCGCGACATAAACGCGCGATATATCGGAATATGCACGGTTGAACCGCGAAACACATTTACATTGTTTCAACTCGCGACAGTAATGGTCAAAATGAGACCGACGTTGCGCTGAACTGCGTTGCCATAATTATCGCGCAGTCAGCAATATTTGCAGCTCTCCATATAACGTCGTTGCCGCGACGTAGACGTTTATCGCACCCGGGAGAGCTTCGGGACGCAGGAAATAATTTGGTCGGCCGAAGACAAGGTAGCGTCGCGCGGGAGGTCGGGGAAGGGAAGAGAGAGAGAGCGTCTGGGGATGGTGCAGATATGAGTATTCCATTCTCTTCCGCGCTAACTATAGATTTTCATAATGTTCGGTGTTGCGGGAGCGAGTTTGGAGTTGAGAGAGAGAGAATGAGACGAAGAAATTTATTTCACTCTGGGAAAAATTTCCTCGAACAAATAGAGATGTATAACATACTATTTCAAAATATAATTGCACACGTGCGTTAAAACCAATAATAAATTACGTGCGTTGCGCAAATAGAGAAGTGAATCAATTAATTTTATACGTCAAATGAATGTAAAAAGAAAATCTAGAGCACAAAATAATTAAAATACGTTACAATTGCGCTTAAAACATTTAAGTCTAAATAAATGCATTTAAAATTCTGCTCGACTATCTAATAAATAGCGTGAACGCGATGAAAGCAACAGAGATTTTGAATTAGGCAGAGGATTTTCGGGTAAAGTCCAGTTTGCTGTAACGAAAATAGAAAATGGAGAATAAGTCGTTGGGAAAACAGGAAGCTAGCGGCAGAGAGTGAGTGAGTAAGTAAGAGAAGGAGAGAGAGAGAGAGGGAAAGAGGGAGAGAGAGAGAGAGAGAGAGCTCTTTGTCATCCAGAAACGGACAGCGCTTAAAGGATATGCATACGGTTCTTGTTATCTTGACCACGTTCCGCCTCGCAACGCATAATTTCCTAATGGATAATAATGACTAGCGTTTCCCATGTGTGTGTGTATGCTCAGATTAATGCGCATATTTTTGTTAATGTAAGAAGTTAACGCTCTTAGAACAACGTGAGCTCCGATTTCACTCTGGTACTCTGATAAAACGTATTTTCTCTTTTCCCGCAAACAAGCAAACTATTAATGAAATTTGATTGATCAATTTGAATTAATTTTATTAATTTTCCGCAATGCATATTATACGAGAACAATATAAATTCGCGCGTGTCAATCTCAATTTGTAACAACAAAATAAAAGAAATGCGGAAATAAATCAGTTGTATATAGAAATCTGAAATGTTTCTTTTCATTTTGTAACTCATTTTCGTTCGTTTCTTAAACGTCGAATATTGTTACGTTATAATAACGCTGCTGATTTATTTTTGTTAAGAAAAAAAATCATTTCGTAAGAAATCACCGACGACAATTTTTCTCGACGTTGTCGAAAATGTGATACTCACGAGAAAGAGAGAGAGAGAGAAAGAGACAGACAGAAAAAAACCACTTTATTATCTCCCGACGGCAGACGCTGTGCTATAAGAGCAATGTGATATTAAGCACGGAACCTCTCGAATATGACGTAAATAATGGCGACAAAAATATCTTCCGCCCACTGTGTCGTCGGCGCGTGAAAAAGACTGCGAAAGGAAAAATATTTTCACGCGAGGCAATCTGTCTTACGACGATATTCCCTATTGTCACGCGTTTTACCATCGATAATTGATGAAGCATCGTCGATTATTCTAAATCTTTTCACCCGACGTCGCATATTTCGCATCCTTTCGACGTGCATCTCGTTGAATGATGTGACAGCTAGCTGATCTTCGTGACTCGAAAACAAATTTTTGACAAACGTGATATCGACAAACAAAAAACAAACCGAACCGAATATATAAGTGAACCAGATGTGTAAAACGAAAAAAATTGACTCTTGAATTGTAATACCATATTTTTAGTTATTCCGAAACCGAGTCGATAGATACGTCAAGATATAAATGTTTGAAAAATCTAACGTGTAAGTAAAAATTAAAAGAGCGAATTGAGAACATTGTTTTTAACACAGCGGATGTAGAATATGTAAAATACATGTACGTGTGAAATAAAAGCTCGTCGAATATATAAAAGCTCGTTTTTAATTAAGATTATAAAGCTGTATCCAGACTGTTAATTAAAAGTTTAATTAGACATGTTTAACGTTTCTCAAATACATTAAAGATGAGAAACGAGTCTGTATCGCGTTTAATTGACGAATCGATACCGAAGACGTGTATAACATGAACGCGCAGAAACGGAAACGGTGTCGGAGGTTTTTTTTAGTAATCAGTTTTAGAGAGATAATTTTGCGAACAAAACTGTACACGTGGCATCGTTTAAAATCCCTCGTTTTCTCTAAGCATGCACCAGGCATATTCTGTAATAAAGGGGAGGGTCGCTATGGCCGCCGCTACGGCCAATCGGAAATTCTTAATTAAGTCGCGCGTTTTCCCACGCGATGCGTATCGCTACGCCGGCGATAAAAATATTTTCCCGGATAGAATTAATTCCAACCCGGCGGAAGTATCTCGGTTATTGGAGATAAACCCCGAGACGCGAAATTAAATTCCGCGTATGCAGAAAAGTTTGTTTTTTTTTTTTTTTTTTTTTTTTTTATGCAACTCTGAAGGTACTAAATTATAGACTCGATGGCGTGAAAACTGCAACGAGTGCATATCTTTAGCACGTGATACGAAGCAATTCGGACTCGCTTAGTGCAAATTTCAAGTTTCGCGTTTTATAAATGTTTCGATAACGTTAAACAGCGTTTTTGATCTTTGGTAGCGTTAACATTTTTATTTGCATATCGTCAGAAAATCTCAAATTAAAACAAGACGGTTGCGTAACAATCATTTTCGTTCGAAATTCAATCTTTCGAAATTCTAACTTTAATCGTTTTCGGTCCAGTGAAGGATTCTCGTGTTGTTCTCGTACGAGTTCGGTTTTCAAGTGTGTTTGTATAAAAGAGAAAATGCGTTAAAGGTACACACACGCTAGCTTTTCCGTTTGATTTGATTACAGCTTGAGACGTATCACTCGCTCGTGATATCGATAAAGGAGATCGCGCGCGTGGCTGAGTTGGTTGCCTTACGATGTCATGAAATTCGTACGATCCGACTGACATCTCCTCGACGACGGCGGGCATTATCCGCGTGCATCAGGAAACCCCTGGCATACATTTACCGTAATGAGATTTTCCCCGAGAGTATCCCGTGCGATCTCATCGATTCGGATCAGGATTCGGAAAGCCATATCTTTTTACTGCCGGATCGTATACAGCTCTCTCTCCCCCTGTCCCATTAATTGAAATGGACTCGGTCACGCGGTACGCACATTTGTGTGTACTATATACGTACAAAAAAAAAAAAAAGTAGGTTGCGCGTGCAAATAAAACTAAATAAACAACAAGAGACTAACGAGCCGCAGCTATTGGACGTTTAACCAACCGGCTATGTATTTTGTTTTGGTTCGATCGCAATGCAAATCGAGCGATAGCAAAAAAATGGGAAACACTTTCATTAAGACTCGAGTGAAAAATTTAATTGAGAAGAGCAAATAAATGTCGGTCAACTGAAAACAGCGCGACATATTGCGACAAGAAATATATCCAGCGCGAAGATACTACACTTTTATCCAAAAAAGTAATTGATTTCTTACATTTCCCTCACGTATCTATATATAAGAAGATTCGGAGTTTCTAATTAACTCGCACTCTATATTTTCTCACACTAATATTGTACGTATTAGAATTGCAATATCTCGTATTCTTGCGAAATGTCCCGGAATGTCATCGACTTTGAGTTAAATACAGCATTGGGGGGGAGGATGACATTGGTATAAGTCTCAATAATATAATAGCAAAATATATATTTGCGAGAAAAAAAATGGGGAAAAATATCAAAGTTGACGCATAAAATCACAGCGCGAAGTGATTTTAATCGCATTCGCGAGGAAGGAACAAGAAGAGCAACGGGAACGGGATGACGCATCAGTTACCGGCTTGTCTTGAGAGCCACATGGAGCCACACTGGAGGTAGAGAACGGGCGAGCCAATTAGCGGTCGTTAGAGTTGCAAATAACTGGGAACCGCGTGCAGCCGCGTAATGCAACGCCTCGGAGGTGGCGCGCGCCGTTTGTTCGGGAGGCCGCAGCAGTCGGAGAACGCCAGGAGATGCCTTCCTCGTCCGGTAACTGACTGGGGCACGCGAAACATATTTCACCCTCTAATGGCCGGCTTAGCATAATGTATGCCTCGGGCCAGGCCACCCCTTCCACCAATCTCCGCCTTCCCGTTCGCTATTGCACGGTGCGCGACTCACCCCTACACGTTGTCCGTCTCTCTTCCACCCCTTTGGTCCTGGAGCGGTGCTCATCTCCTGTCAAAGTAGATGTTCGTTATCCGTCTCTGAGTTATCGGCTCTTCCCGCTGGCTTCACCGTCTTCGGCAGAGACTCTCTCTTGATTCGGAAATCGATCGATCGCGGTCACACGACCGGCCACGACCTCACCTTGTCATCGAGATTTTTCGAGAAAATCATTTTCCCGAAAATGCGAAATTGTGTGCGTATATCGCGATAACAAAAAACCGAATGCAAACGAGTGATATTTCTATGCGGATGTATATACATATAACTCCAAAATTATTATATTTAATTAGTTTTATAATATTACTATATATGTATACATTTGTAGAAATATGTATGTTTTAATATGCAGTTGATGTGTTCCCCCCGTTGTTGTGCGCAATACGTAAATTTAATTCCCGTTTTTAATTAACTTTCAATCATGGAAAATAACGTGTTTACTTTTATTATATTGAACGAAGCGCGTGCGGGGGAAGAAATAAATTACGTATTAAAATGAGGCAAACACAACACGCACAAAGCGATACATCTAAGTTTAATTGGGGAAAAATAAAAAATAAGCTAATTATATGTTTTAAGCTGACCGTTTTCTTAATTCGAAAAAGCTATGTGAAAATAACAAATGTTATTTAAATCCGGTGCGTGGTCGCAATCTGTTGTTATTTTCCGACAATAAAGCGGGAAATGGAAAATAGATTCCCGGTAATATAAGCTTTATTTTTATTTTTGCGGAGAAACCGGGAGGTTTCGCGACTTTTAGCATCGCGCCGCGGTGCTTTTATATTCGTTTGGGTGCCTCTGCATTTGCGCGGATATTGCTCTTGGCATAATGGCACGGATCTCAGATGCGAAATCCTAACAAAGAGACGGATCATTCTTAAAATAGCGCGGGGGAACACTCTCAAACCCGGAAATCTTTCTTGATAAGATCGCGCGGCGTGGCCCCCTCCCGAAATGGGAAATGTCTGTTCTCTCTGTGATCTTCTCTGAAAATGTTTTTCGAGCATACGACAAAGACGACGACGACGACGACGACGACGGGAGTTCACGGTCTCATATTCACCACATATCCGCGAATAAGTCGAGTTAAACCATAATTGATCGCGCCAGCAGATTAACCCGAGAGAAAGGAATGTGAAAGGAATTGTTAATTAATGAGGTTAAGATAATGTGTGAAATTATTGGGACAGGGAGATTAAAATTTTCTTTTAAATTTTTTAATCTTTCAAACTAGTCTCTCTTTTCTTTCAAACACAAAAATTTACTACGTCGAGTATATTATTAAATAAAGTAAAATTACAGTAAAATTTCGGTATTTGAAACACACATCGATATGTTGAATTCCGAAATCTACAAACTATCTTTTACGTATCGTTTAAATACTCGAGACAACGAGTCGACACTGAGCGAGCATTTATAGCTTACCGGAGCACTGCCGGACTCTCCGCTATATTGGCCATACTCCGGAAACGGATTGTCAAACATTGCGACGCCTGCGAGCTGGCGATAGTCCGCTGAAAGATTTAGGCGCGGGCATCTATTAGACCCTGCTCAGCCGATCGAATCGGGCATGTACCAGGCCGGCACGAGCCGTGTGGTCCAGGGGCTATGGACCACCGAGCCGGAATCCTGGGAATTGCTGCGCTATCGGGGCCGAGTAATTTGTCGAGAAGCCAGTGGACTAGTCGCACGACGGTGCCGACGGGATTTAAACGGATCTCCCGCCGACCGCAAGAGGGAAATACCGGAGTGCCCTATTCGACCGATGTACTCCGGACGCTCGTTTCGCGAACATCCCTCACATCGCGAGAGAAGCGGAGAGCGGAGGTAGTCTAGTCTATTCTGAGGCACTCCGCCTCTCATTCCGATAACGAGCCAGATGTAGTGTATATAGTGGTGTATATTCTATCTCTATATTATAAAATCGCACTCTCTTCTCTCTCTCTCTCTGAATATCGGTCGGCAGTTTGCCGTCACTCAGAAACAAACTTTCCGGCTTATTGTTTCGGCAGCATTGTGCGAGAACCGTCAGGCGTATCATCGCGAGTTTCGATGATGCGCCTCTCTTTACAGAATGTATTGTGAGCGAAGATATGTATACACACACGATTTAAAAAATTCACAGAAGAGAGAGAGAGAGAAAATTTAAAAGCGCGCGCGTTGTGCGATTAACGTTAAAGGACGAAAACCGAACTTTGTGTAAACAATGTCTATAGAATATAATTTTTAACATGGAATTATCATGGCGGATATTTCATAACTTTGAATCTGGAACAAAATCTGACGGACGAAATGATGCACGAAAACTGTAATTTTACGAAAATCTAATCGCGTTATTCCAGCGACTTCGGAGGTTTACCCCAGGAATTTGATATCATTCTCATACACCGTACAAATGAGCATCTACGCGTATCGCGCACAAAGCGCTTTAGAGTTTTACCGCTTGTTTAATTTCAGCGACGCACTCCCGACTTTCTCATAAAGAAGCCGTGTCGCATGTCCGTCCATGGGCGTTAAGGATGCTCAGTCTTTGTGTTCTGTCTCTTGATAAAAGCTTTAGTTGCTTTTCATTATGCCATTCATTACATCGTCCCCTCTTAAACAGAGAGAGAGAGAGAGAGAGAGAGAGAGAGAGAGAGGAAGAAGCTTTCTCACGTAAATTCTGAAAATGCTATTAAAAGCGGGTTTTGTCACTCATTATTCGATGATGTACTTCAAATCAGTTTTCTGAGGAAGCTCTGGACTGTATAAACACAAATAAAAGATTACAAAATGCAGCGACAATTAATTATACAATATTTAGGAGCAAAAATGTAATCAACTCCAATAACAAAGAAAATAAATATTATATCGCGGTGAGGAAAAGATAGTCAAAATGAAATATATGTTTCGGTTTACAATCGCGAAATATCTTTCTCCAAGTTACTGAGTAATAAAAATGACTGCGAATCTGATAAAGCAATAACTGAACAATTCTCGGATCTCTCGCAAATCGATCAGTTTCATATCTTCTTATTTTCAATAAATATCTGATTACGTTGAAATGCTTGCGTTATTGCAAAGATTTTATTTATCGTCTCTCTCGATCGATGTAGATGTAATAAAATCTCATTCTCGTTCTCTCTTGAATACTACAACGCTTATCGTCTATTCCAGTTATAAACCTATACCTACGGAGAAACGCGATCGATGTATATTGGGTTTATTATTTTCGCGAGAACGATCTCTCA
Organism: Pseudomyrmex gracilis; assembly: GCF_002006095.1. Classification (NCBI taxonomy): domain Eukaryota; kingdom Metazoa; phylum Arthropoda; class Insecta; order Hymenoptera; family Formicidae; genus Pseudomyrmex; species Pseudomyrmex gracilis. Next base: position 346,770 of record NW_018020668.1, on the reverse strand, counting down.
GCAAATAGGATAAATCGACGACCGAAGGATCTCGGTCGTGGGGAGGGAAGAGGATCGTCTCTCCTTAGCTTCCTTCTCTTGGACCTTCACAAACGCAATCACACGGGTAACTTTCCAATCTCGGGTTAACAGCGTGCGTTCCCCAAATCTTCTCGGTCCTAAACCTTCCACACACATACACCCCCTTTTGCTATCGACCTCCTTTTTCTCTTCGCACTATTTTCCACTTTCTTTCTCACCGTCTTTTCTGCTCTCACCGCTTTTGCATCTTTTCTTTTGTACGTTTATTTTCTTTCTCCGCACGTTTTTTTTCGTCCCGCATTTAAGGATACTATATTTTAGCTCACATTTTGTCGTCACTTTCTTGCGCATTACCGATGTGTCTCTCGGTTTCTCTTCTCTCCATCTTTCTCCCACTTCATCGTCCGTCCATTTTCCCTCCTGTTTCCCGTTCTCTCTGCCTCGGAGCCTCTGGAACCGCTACGAGTTAGCTCTCCCGAAGTTATCTCGATCTCGTTTTAAAATAATCCAGCTCGCTCTCCCCCGGCCACCCTCGCCACCGTCACCGCTCCCGGGGGCGATCTTCGAGCTTAGTTCGCTTGCGTGGATCCACAGTACCCGTTATCTTCCGCTAGCAACCCTTTACTTCCTCACTCACTCTCTCTCTCTCTCTCTTCCTCTGTGTCTTTCTCTTTCTCTCTTTAGTATCTTCTGCTCTTCACCCTTTCGAACTTCCAGACTGCGGCCGCAATTAGAAACCACGGCGCGGCCCAGAAACGCCGTTTAAACGCCGCAGGCCGCCGTCGCTGCACTCTCTGTCTTTGAGAAAGAGAGAGGATCTTGAGGAAAGACGAAAAAGCAATGGAACACGTGAATCCGATCAAACAAAAGAGTTACAAGAGATTGCGGGCACGCTCGTAAAAAGTTTCCACAGTGGCGTCATGAGTTATTCAGAGAGGTACGACATAGTTTGTGTCTTATTCTTCTTCATGTAAGTTTTGACTACATATAGACATGTAAATATTATTAAAAGAAAAAAAAATTGAATGTACACACATGAATATAAAAAATAATACAGTTAAGAATAGAAGCACGTGCGCGATATAATTGATATGAAAACATTTGCTATTTGCGTTATATTGGTATAACAAGTTTCTTCTTTTTGCATAAATATCATATGCCGCATTGAGTAAAATTTAAAATACCGGGCGAGCAACGACAGAGTCGCGTTACTATTGATTATGCACAGTTACGAGTTTAGGTATCGATTCTACCGGGGCAAATAACATTGTTGCAAGAGTCCTGGTTGCTTTTCCGACGGAAATAAAATTTGCATTCTCATAACGACATTCCCCGCGACGAAGTCTCGCGCGAATTCTAACTGCGTACAAAGCGAAGGCGCCGCCGGGCATCGCTCGGTACTTTGCGAGAAGACGGAAAGGACGAGAGGAAGGGACAAAAGCGAATTACGACATTGTCCGTGCGGCAAGATAAAAAAAAAAGTTTAGAAGGATCCCGGAGTAACGTCGGGGTTTCAATTTATTGGGTCCAGAAAGAAGCGAGAGAGAGATAGAAAAAAGACGATAAGAGAGAGAGAGAGAGAGAGAGAGGGGAGCAGAGGAGTAGGGAGAGAGAGTTTGCCTGGAAGAGAATACGACGTTATACTTTATTCTTACGTTAATCCGCTAAATTCTTAATAATAGTTTCCCCAGACGGAAGACAGCAAAATACCGCTCGAGTCTTGCAAGGAAGGGCCGTGAGTTACGTCCGCTTTTCCGAGCACGACCGGGGGGGTTAAAGACCACAGGGTATCGTTAAATTTCCGCCGAAGAGAAAGCGGCAAGGGGGAAACTTTCCCGACCGATGAACACAATTGCGGTTGTATAAACAGAAATGAGATTGTTTATTTTTTGGTGACGAAAAAAAATTATTTGTTTACAAAGATCAAGACAAATGTTTCTTAAATCGCACTGAGAGAAATGAATCTTTGAACTTGAATACGCGCGCGGGGCAAAAAAACCTTTATACCTTCTTCCCGCTTAACTTTTATCCACGTTGTGTATATATCCATCTCATTACGTGCCTTGAACCTGATCGCGTGCGGGGGAGTCGATCTTTCAAGGCGGTTACCCTCCCGTAACGCCGTCGTATGTCGCGAACAATATCGCCGGCTTGACAAGGAAGAAAGCGCCGTTCCTTTTTCGAGGTTGAGTCGAAAAAGTCGCGGTATTAGAAAGCGAAAGAAAGAGAGAGAGAGAGAGAGCCTTTGTCCGGCAAACCTCATTGTCCGTGCCGCGAAAATATTCAGGGAGCCCCGGCTTCTCTCTCTCCGCCGCTGGACGCCACGTTATCGCTCTTTATGAGACGGACCTATTAAAGTATGAATAATTTATACCCTCTTTTGCCGCGGTGGTTCGCGAGCGTATATTTGGGGGAATTTCCAACGAGAGAGTCGACTCGCGCGATCGAGCAAAATCGACTCTTTGACATAGAAATCGGCGCTTTTACTTTAATCCTCTTTGGAAGATGAACGGTAGGTATACGTTCGCCGTATATATACACACATATATATATATATATATATATATATATATATTTGTTCAAAACATACGCAGCGCATAGTTAGCTTAATCCTGATGCGTTTAATCCAGATAGGAACTCTGTTTCGCCGAACTCAATTATAAATTCAAAAAGCGATTGCGAATAGCTTGTTGTCGAGCCACCGTTTATATCCGACTTTATATGTGTATATATATATATCGCAATTATTAACGCTTTGTGAAATTTAAAATTATTACGAAAAACGAGCGCGCGCGCGCGCGCACGTTAGAAAATGTTTGGGCATTTTACACGCACGCGTGTTCTCCGCTTTGTTGCGCAATACGCTCGATCAAACGCGCGGCGCTTCTTCTCGTTGTATTAATCCGCGAGGTGTAATGACGTTATTTCCTCTAGGAAATTACAAAAATTAAATTAGAGAAAAATAAATGGCGGGTGTAACTCCGTTTTCCGTTTCTCCCGAGTTACACGATCGTTATTACCGTCGCTAAAAATGGTAATCGTCGAGAGACGGCGCAAGAAACACTTTATCGAAAACATCATTCTCCACGATGGAGCATTAAGCGCTATCGCGCGTTCTAGCGCTTAATGCTCCATCTCGGGATTCATTAAGCGCCCGCGCGCGCTTTTGCGCGCTTATATCCGTCCAAGAGAAAGAGCGAGAGAGAGAGATCGCAAAATAAAACGCTCGACCTTATCGCGGACGCGGCCACATCTTTTCGCATGCTAATTAAGCGAGCTTTATTACGCGCCTCCCCCGTCCGGTCCCATTTTTCCAATGACACCGCGCGCAGATTTACGACGATATATTTCTTCTTCATCTTCCCAAACACTTTACGGAAAACTGACGCCCGGTTACCGCCCTTATTTTAACAGAATGAAGAACGATATCTTCTTCATCATATTTATTACCACGGGGTTATAATAAAAATTAATGAGACTCCAGCACAAAGTGTGCTGAAATAATTAATCTTGATACGTCTCACATTTCTCCGCTCAACATTTTGAAATTTTTTAGACCGCGTGCGCGTGCGCGCACTCTAAAAATGTACGTGTACGTTTTCTATCTAATATAAATCTACTTCGTGATATTCTCTCTCTCTCTCTCGGATGTCTCGACGCCGTCATCGCGGCGCCGAAGAAGAGATGATTCTCGATCGGACAGCGTCACGTTCTCGCACCATCATCAGTACCATAAATTCTCCGCGAATCGATCGATCGGCACAGAGCGCGTTCTCTCGTTGATATTCCGCGAGCATAATCTCCCGCGGGCGTTGCGCGGTGCATTCGTCGTCGCCGCAAGCGGCGTGCAACAATATCTCGCTACCTACTTTCTCATTCTCTCTCTCTCTCTTTCCCTCTTTTTCCTCTTCTAAAATCCCGTCTCCGAATCGAGCGCTCGCGGAACGCCATTCTCCCTTTCTTTTTCTTCTTTCTTCTTTTTTTTTTTTTTTACGCGCGGCAAGTTTTCTCGTTAGCATTCCGTGTCCCGCGCACCGCGCTCTTGCGGTTCAATTTGCTCGCTATGCATAAGGCATTATGTGGCGGAGACGAGGAGGAGAATGTCGTCGTCGTCGTCGTCGTCGTCGTCGTCGTCGTCGTCGTCGTCGTCGCGGACGTTGCGACGCGCTGTGTAGCAGCTTAGAGCGCGCACGCTCGCTAGGCAAGTCGGTGCCGTGCGCGCCATCGTTGCGGACGAACGTGCTTTACGTGGTCGCATTTACCAAAATTTACGCCTCTACGTTAACCCACCGTTTGCCGCTTCTCGCGCGCGCGCGCACCATCCCGAGAATACGAGCGCGAAATGGGTCTCACTTTTCTCGAGGAAATGGCTTCCCGGCCCGAGACGCAAGTAGTACAGCTATAGCAATTGCGCGCCGGTCGCGACGCACGGGATGCGCTTTGGTACGACACCGTTGCGACGTGCCGAATAAAGAATCCCGGACTCTAAGGATTCTATACGTCGCGTCTGTGCGAACGTCGTCTGTATTTCTTCCTTTACCCCTTTCTGTTCCGCGTATTTTCTCCCGTTTCTGCATATTGCACAACGGGACGCACAACGGGTAAACTCCTCCCCTGATCGTGATAGCTGCGACTAAACCGAGATATTTCTACTGAACCGTACGTGTCGACCGGTGTTATCTCAACCGTCATATTTTTCAGACGCGGAAATAAATATTTATAAAAATCGCTATATTGATACCGCGTGTGTTACACGTGTGTGTGTGTATAGTATATATTTTATTATACAACCAAAGCGGTAAATACATCGATAATTCGATTAAACAAACGATGAGATATCGGCATTTTTGTACATATGATAAACTAAACAAGCAAAATATTATTTATTTTTGTGAAAATGTCGATAATTCAACTCGTCATTTTGCTTTCTCCGGATTGACTGATCGACGCGAAACGCAAATTGATACGCGATATTTTTGAATAAACGGCGAACTGCGGATAAGAATCGGCGCAGCGTCGAAATGAAGACTTTTCGACTTTCATTTTTGGCTTTTTGCGCCAAAACGTGGCGGAGCGTCGCGAGGGAAATGTATTTCGCGACGCGACATCGTGAAGCGTTTCGAATAGAGAACGTCGCGCTAACCATCTCGCGCACACCCGCCACCGCGCTTCGACATATCATAGTCGTCGTCGTCTTTTTTTTTTTTTTTCTTTCCTACATATTGTGCGCCGCGCTCCATATATTCCTTTGTCGCGCTAAATGTCGCTTTCCTTCTTCGCGCGGGCGAACGTCTTATTGCTGCACGAGCACAGTGTGCGCGCTACGCCTTATTACGTATTCACTAGTTTTTCTCCATTTCCTCCTCTGCCGATCCTTTCTCTCGTTCTCTTTCTCTGTCTCTCACGTTCAATTTACGATGCGTACTCTCTCTCTCTCTCTCTCTCTCTCTCTCTCTCTCTCTCTCTCTCTCTCTCTTCGCGATTCTCTTTATGGAGGTAGCTTCCGTTTTGTCGGGAATATATCTCGGTAAGTACAGCGAGAGAGGAGACCACGCAAACCGTGTTATTAAATTTCTTGGCTCAACTGTGACGTACCAGAAAATATAGCGTCGTCTCTGACACACAGTCATTGTTCGTTCATTAGAATACAAATTCCCTATTATCGTCCTTTGTCGAGAGAGCCGGGTTTGCATTAAGAGTACGCGCAATCGGCTTTTCCGCCGCCGGGCGTACAGTTTTCCGCGCGCGTATAATTTTTTTTTTTTTTTTTTTTTTCGATAAAGTTATCCGTTATACAGTAAGCATTCATTATTTAAATGAAATTTCTGTTCCTTCTGCGATCGGTTATTCGTTGTGAACAAACGGTGGCCGTTAAAGCGCTCGACACTGACGACGATCGCCCGAATTGGCGGGAAAAACACACTAAAAATAAAAACAATGAATGATTTTTTTGGATTTTTGCACCTCGAAGCTTGTCGTTTCTCTGGAATATACCTGGAAATATTCATTGAGGTTTGGGAGCTATCAGATTCGGTTAGGTTAGATCAAATTACGATTATTGGTCGGAATATCACGGACGTTAGCGCGTCTGATACTTCGTTCGCGCAAAGCAAGTATGTCCGCGCATAAACGTAAGCTCTCGTTTGGATCGCAAGTTGCACACCACCGCAAAGTTTACAGCCTTTGCAAATACACCTATGTCCGGCACCGATATTCCCTCGCAAAACCAACGTATGACGGTTGGTAGCGTAAACCGGAGCGGTTCTTTTTTTTTTTTTTTTTTTTTTTTAGAAAACGATAATGGAGATGGAAGTGTGTGATGTGACGAAGAGTGAACTAACAAAAAAAAGAAAAGAAAAATGCGAAGGAGCAGAGAAAATGCGCCACGTGTGTATCGTAGCCGGTAAATTCCGACGTATACCTCATGGCAGTT
>NW_018020668.1:294036-340301 GCF_002006095.1 Pseudomyrmex gracilis | reverse complement strand
GCGGCTGTTTTTTTTTTTTTTTTTTTTTTTTTTTCGACAACGATGATGGCGATGGAAGTCTGTGATTTGACGGAGATAGAAAAAACAAAAAAAAGAAAAGAAAAATGCGAAGGAGCAGAGAAAATGCGCCACGTGTGTATCGTAGCCGGTAAATTCCGACGTATACCTCATGGCAGTTTTGTGTTTTCGCAACTTTCGTTCTTCTCCTCTTTTTCTCTCTGTTCTTCCGTACGCATCAGCGTAAAGAGAGAGAGAGAGAGAGAGAGAGAGAGAGAGAGAGAGAGACGACAAGAAAATGGAAACGCGAGACGCGTCGTACGGCGCACTCAGGAAATAGGAATAATATCGCGACGAGAGGGTGTTTCTCCCAGAAATTACTGTGTCGCGTCTGCAATTTTTCACGGGCAGACACCGGTGTGTCTGGGGTGTGTGTAGCGCGGCGTTTGTCCACACACAACTTCGTGTGCGCGCGCGAAAATTTTCTGGCCGTTGAGCTGACAAGAGACCCCCAGAAAGAACATTCGCCCGAGGGCAGATTGCAGATATTTATATGCGCCGCGACGACCTTTTTCCATAATGTATTATTTGAAAAGTGTTTCTCTTGCCATATTCTTGCCGCATAGAGCGCATGTATTTATACCCTCGGACAGAGAAAGAAAGTCTCCGACAAAGTGAGAGATCTCACTTTTTTTTTTACAGTACCGATTTATTTTTTCCACATTGTTTTAAATTATAAATTTCTTAAAAGCGCAATTACTAGAGAAGCAACTTATTCGTCGTCAAACGTACAATTGCTTTTAAATCAACAAGTTATCGTATATGTTTCGATACTTGAAGAAATATCGAAGAGATTGATTTTGAGTATCGCCTTTTTTTGAGCAAAAATGATTAACATAATTTAGAATGACAACAGAACTAGTTTATTCGCGTAAACTTTATTATATCGAGACATCTAGAAATGTATTTCAGACCGGAAAGAACAAGCTTTGGATTTTTTTCTCTTGGCCGTCTGACTGTAAATACTCTTGAACCACTTTCTCAGCAAACTGGTTCTATCTGTTCGCGTTTCTCCGCTCGAGGTATGCTCAAAAACCCATGGAAAAAGCAGAACCGTTTTTATATCTTTAGCACGACTGATAAATGTGCGATTTTTTTTTTTGTTTCCATAATTTTACTCCCAAAATGAATCAAACAAAATTAACAAATAAACGCGCGATACTTTTCCAATTATCGCGAGAAAAGAAGATTATATGGCAATATTGATGATAAAAGGTAATCCTGAAATTATCGGTTTGCGTCGTTTTAATAGAGTCATTTTCTAGCGTTTTCCCTTATTCATTCGCATCGTTAATGCGATAATATAAATTCGCACGAGCGTGTGCAAATGTTCGAAGAAAACATTTCGTAAATTTATCGCGTATATGTAGTTATCAAACACGGGCGATCAAACGCGCCTAATGCACCGTAATTGACTGCAAGCTGCGATATTACGCTTTCTATGGAAAATTGAGGTTAACGACCACCTAATTTATCCTGATCACACATAGTGTCCCAAAGTATCGGGAACGCGCTAATTGAACGAGAGTTGACGACGTCGCGCTCTCGTATGGATCTCGTTAGACAAAAAACAAAAAAAAAAAAAGAAAAAAGGGAAAGAAAGAAAATCAACGGATAAACCGTCGCCTATAACAATGGAACCAGTCGTATAAGCTCCCGGTACGATCAAACAACACGGAATGGAGGATAATGGCCCCGAGTCGTGAGTTGTCGCAGTTAATTCCGTAACGGGGATATTGTGTCGTGCCCAAGTTTTCGAGTACGCCCTCGTTTGATAACGTTTTCATTGATAACGCGAAATCATTTCCATTTTCTCACCACTGGTGCGCTCGCGATCGAAATCGTAGAGAGAGAGAAAGAGAGAGAGAGAGACGCAACAACGGTGTAGTTTTTCGTGAAATGAGGTGCGAGGAAGTCTATTTCCCGCGCACACAAAGGATCACGTCTTTAGTTTTTCTCTCCCTCTCTCTCTCTCTCTCTCTCTATTTGCGCCATTTTCACTTGGGTAATCAACTGCGCCAAATCGAGCGTGGCAATTGGGACTTGTTGAGTACCAAGCGTGTGTCTAATGACCACGAATGCACACACAGCCGTGAGTTTATAACGCGCGCGCGAAGTGCGTGCCGTCTGCGCTCAATGCTCGACGTTAAAAGCAATGAAAAGCCAATCTTGGTGGTCGCGCAAGGCGAGAGCAACGCGTGTGAGCAATATACGTCTGCATGCACACACGTATCTTTACGTGTACGCATCGCATGTATCTACCTAACATAACGTGAATACGCGCGCGAATATATATATCCGTTCGCGCGATTCGACGTAGACGGTGGTGCGTGACGAGGGTGGAATATAACGGCGACTGTGTGCCATGGTCGTAATGGAAGGAGCGCGAAACAAGAGCGCGAGTGCTAATCGCCGTGGAGTTTGCGTGAAACATAAAACGGGCATCGGGTATCGCCGCAAGCGGTTGTATTAACGTCGCTTCGAGAATCGCTCCGACGGAACAACAGCGGGGGCAAAATATCGTTTCTCACGCGCCTGCGGCGATGAGAAGCCGCGCAAGAAAGTTGTAAATTTTAATTATGATCGACAACGACTTTAATGACTCAACGCCACGTGTCGCCTGTAGCAAATTGGAGCGTTATCGAGAAGAACACACAAAAGAGAGTGTATCTACAATAACGCGCGGCTGTTTTTTTTTTTTTTTTTCCAACATTTTGTATTTATCTTCTAAATTAAATCGTCGGAGAAATGATTTTTAATTCTTATCAGAAATATTTTTCTAATTAAAGCGTTGGTGTCAATGCGCCGCTAATGAAAAAAAACCTCACTTCTTTGAGCTGTCTGTCAGATGCCTGTATATAAAGTTTCATGATCACGTCGAAAGTAGATCGTCGTCGCGATTAAGCGATTCGGTTGAGAGGAAAGTTCTCTTCTCGCATTGTCGTGTGTCAGGCGAGCGAAAAATTGAGACGTTTCTTCCGGCGAGCACGAACACGACGTCGTCGTTGTCGTCGTCGTCGTCGGTCGGCGAAGCGACGTCTCTCGACGAACGAAGATTGAGGAACACGTGCCGCGGAGTTTCGGAGCTGATTGATATAATAGCTTCGCCCCCGCGCGAGACGTCGAACGGAGGCTGCTGCTACGCGCCCTGTTACGATTTTCAGGCTGACGAAGTTCCATTACGGACCGCCGTAAATCTTCCTCGACGAATGTTTGCGACTTTTAAACAGCTTCCCGTATTGCAATATCGCTATCCGATATTTCTCGTCGCCGGCGACGACGATTTTACGTTTACTTTAGCGAACGTATACGCTTGGCGTGTTTCGCCTACTGAAATATATATATATACATATATATAGAACGCGACGGGAGAAATGTAAATAGATCGCGCACTTTTTTCAATTATAAAAACTGAGAGATGCCCAATCGCGCGTTCTCTGTCGATATTTTCTTTATTTATGACGATTTTTTTTTCTCGCGTTGTTAAATCGCTCGATGTAATTCGCTTTTGACGCCCAAATAATCGCTTTATTTCGATATTTGAAATTTGTTCGTCATTTATTTTTGATATTTGATTTAAGAGCGTGATATTTCATTCGGTCGAGCAGCTGTCACACATGCCACATTGTGTGCCCTAAATTTTGCCGCTCAAGTGAGAACATTAACGAAAAAACAGGATCATTGAATTGCGCGCGAACGGTTGTTCATTATATCACTTGATATTATGACTTGATTACATCAGGGGAGTTTCTCGGAGCTTCAAAAAAAACCGTTTACAAAAAAAAAAACTAAAAGATCGCTGCTTCTCTCGTTCGATTGTTCGCGCAATATTATAAATATCCACGTAACGACGGGTCTTCGCTTCGAGCGTCGTTAGCGAGAACATCGTCGTCCTTAACTGCCTCGATTCTGATAGCGATCGTAGAGAGGGAAAGAAGGTGGAAATAGTTTTCGACAACGACCTCCTCACCGGAGAAGAACTCAACACTCCGATGGGAGCACTCCGCAAATCTAACCTTTCAGGGGTTCACAATTTTTCCCGCGCGCCATCGTCTTCTTCGCTTGCGATGGCGCAAGAAACTTGAATCGTTCGCGCTGCAAAATCGCTTCAATTTCAGTATCAGTTTCTCCGCTTAATAAAAGTTATACAGAGTGTGTGTGTTGCGCTCAAAATTTGCACAACACGCAATATATTTCGCTAAATGCAAAGTGTGATTATTTAACGAGCGAAGAGTCTCTACGTCAGTGTGCGAAAAGCTAAGTTTAAAATTTTGTTTTTTTATGAGCGCACTTATCTCTAATTTACAATCTACAAATAAACGTTACACACACACACACATTACCTCTTGCTTCATACTCGAATCTAATGTTTTTGATAATTTTTGTCAGAATTCGATAACCGCAGCATCGATTGATCAGTTATACAACCCTTATCTCTCTTGGCACATCGGTCGATTCTATGTACTTTCACAAAATGCCGATCGTGACTCGCGTAACACCGAAAGTTTGCTTTTGGAAGTTAAACAGCCATACCTCCGCTATCGCGCGTGGTAGGAGGAAGGTGATTCGAACTAATTTTATACGCTCTTTGCCCGAAGGCGGGCTTAGCAGAAATTACAGCGAACGTAATCGATAAAGGCCTCATGTATATTCATAATCGACGTGAATGGCTGACCAAAGTGTCCAGTCAGATAATTGCCGCCACGGCCAAGTTGGAGCGAAATTAGATTGTCCACTTAAAGCCGACTCTTCTTAGTTCTCATGCAAGGAGCCGGAAAATTAAACGTCAGTTGCGCAAGACGTGAAATTAATTGTATTACAATTTATCTTATTACATTAAATAATTTCACTTGAGTTTTTTCTTCCTCGTGGCGCTCGATCGTAAATCGGATGCGCTATAAACAAATGTATAAAGAAAAGTGATAGTTTTTTTTACGTTTCTTATTGCGTGCGCGACTTCGGGATCACTTACTCGTATAAAAAACCCCGGGACACATTCAGCTGGCTGAAAGGACGAAAAGTCTACGCGCGCGAAATTCAGTAAAACGAAATAACAAACAAGACGTCAGACTCCGCGGGGAAAAGAAATACGATGCAATTTTACAACCGCGCGAGTAAGTGAGAACCATCTGCTCTGTAGTTAACGATCTTCTCTCGCACAAGTCAAGACTAGTTTTCTCAACTATTTTCCCGGGGTCACAATTACACTTTGCGGTATTTTTGCGTTTACGCTCTTTAATTTGTTGAAGCGCTGAATTCAATGTGATCTACCGACTTGCTTCTTTTTGCGTCGTTGTTCATCTAATTTTCGCGAAAGAAAGTCGCGTGACTGTCACAATTAGAGTTATCAACAGGTCAAGGTACTCTACCGCCACGGGTCTAAAACTCGTGAGTGTTATTCAAGTTAAAAACGAACAGTTGGGCGTGACAGATTTTGTCTTCCGTAGCGATAGGCTCAGTCACCGATTTCGTCGCACTTAACGTCGTCAACTCGAATTTTTAGAGCTCGTAAATCTCTTTAACAAAAAAATTTAAATCTTATTACCTAAAATAGAAAAAAAAATATAAAAAAAAATTTAATCTCTGTAAGTAGTAAATCCTGTCAGAAAAAGCGTGTGTACATAATCACAGTCGATTCACTTGATATTGATTGTTGCTACTTTTATCTTGACGTGATTGAACGTTTCTAAGATGTGTTTCTCGATTCATGTAAATATCAAGACGCGTGACCGCGGCGGGGTCACTGACCTCGGTCGCGCGACCGCGGCGGGGTCACTGACCTCGGTCGCGCGACCGGGGCGGGGTCACTGACCCGGTCGCGTGACCGCGGCGGGGTCACTGACCTCGGTCGCGCGACCGCGGCGGGGTCACTGACCCGGTCGCGTGACCGCGACGAGATCACTGATCTTGATTACGTGATTACGGTATATATATAATATATATATAATATAATATAATATAATATATATATATATATAATGTTACATATATATTATATATATTATATATAGATATAGAATATTTTATAGAATATTAAATATAACATATATAATAGGTTTTTTCTTATTTTTTCCCTGTCATGACGTTACTTTAATCACGTTTTTAAAGACACGTGACTAAAGTACAGTCACTTACTCCCCTTTCTATTTTTTGAGTTTGATTTTCATGCTTTATTTTTGACATCTTTCATATGTACATCATGTGTATTTTATGATTTGTAAGACATATATACTAGCTGTCATCGCGGTGACAGGTTGTGTTTACTGACACAACACGTTAAAACAAAAACAATATCAGCGTGCGCGTAGCGCGCGCCTGTGTTTTTTTTGTGTGCTAATATTTTTAAAAAAGAAAAACGTTAGAGAGAAAGACTATTCGTATAATTTCATTCATTTTCTTCAGAATTACCAAGGTCAGAGGCAAATATACGGATGACGAAATAGTTCAGACTGAAACGTCGCTTAGCGTAACGTGATAAGAAAAAGCTCGCTATCAGCTCCGCTGTACGAGTGACTAGACTGGAAAGCCTTTGTGTATACGTACACACGCCTGCATGTGACAGCTTTAATATACCACAGCCTGGCATTCTCTGTAACGGCTACCCCCGATGTTCGTTATTAATAAGGCGCGCGAATCCCTTTAGAGCGAGATACAAATTACGGACTGCGTCTCATCCCGAGTTACGCGGACGACGACGACGGCGTATCTGCGGGAGTTAATCAGCATCGCGTCGCATAAAATCAAAAGAACCTCCGGTTGTGCCGAGCTGCACCGCAGCGTCTTTCAACCTTTTTTGTATAACCCTCGCAAAACTTAAAAAAAAAAGTAAAGAGAGAGAGAGAGAGTAACAAAAAAAAACGCGTGTCTATAGACGATCCGCATCAGCAGGTGTAATATACGCGTTCGCGTTAGTTCAGATTAAAGAGAGTTTTATGCGAGGTACGCCGTGGCGTTATTAATCTTCGAGGAAAGTCGCGGTGGAACGGAGTCAGGGAGGAAGATGGAAAATAGAGGAGAGAGAGAGAGAGGGAACTTGGAAAAGAAAATGCTGGCGGGCTTGATGAAACGAGCCGCCTCGTGCCAGGTCTTTCTCTCTTTCCTTCGGTTTATCTCGCTCGCGTCGTTGACGTCACGTCATCATCGTCACGTCGACAGTCCAATTTTTTTTTCGTTCACGCGCGATCGATCTCGACGCAACGTGCGTCTTCTTCTCACGCACGCCGCGCCGCGTGCGAAGCGAATAAGGTGATGTCAAATCGTCGCCGCACCGTCGCGTCCTATTTACCGGTCGACACCTCTATTTAATCTCCGCAAGTCTTGTAGTCTCGTGGTCGGTGACGTTCACTTTTCTCGAACAACGTCCGAGTGGTAACGGCTCTGTCTCTCTCTCTCTCTCTCGGGGGATTCCGTCGGTCAACAACAGAACGCGAGCTAAATCCGGAGCAGATGCGCAGGTGGCTTATTAACGTTAACTTTGAGCGATGGCATACCGAGTCCCGTAGAATGTGCAGACGGATTCGTGAAAACCGCGGTTTATCTTCCGCATAGAAAGTTCGACTGCGACGTCGCGTGAGTTTTCGAGTTTATCGATTTTGAGCTGGCAACTGGTTCTATCCGAAAACCGCGTGAACATATTTGAAGTACTTATATTGACACATTCTTGCAACATAATCAGAATTCAAAAAGAGAGATGTATTTCTGTCTCAAATGTGTTCTGTTTATAGAATGTCGAGCGAAAAATTTATACACTTTGACAAGAGATGCGACGAAGAATCTCTCTTTGCGTCAAATAAAAAAATTTTTTTATTGTAGACATCTAATAACGTGCAATAACAATGAGACCATTTGTTTTTGGAACAATAAAAAAGCTGTCAGCAATGTTTTTTTTTTTTTCGATTCGAAGATATATTTAATGTCTACAATTTGACGTGTCATGAGCTACTTTTTTTATTTTTTTATTTTTTTTTATTTGACCTCGTACTGATAAGTGAATTAATACGATACTTCTCGCGAGAGATATATTTGCAGTAACATTATTTGGTCAGCGAAGTGTTATAGAATTCTCCTAACGCGAACAAATTAATGGACGATGACACATGATAACACGTTCGGTCCGGCGTTATTGCATTTGACGGTAATATCTCGTGAATACAAATTTCCACAAATATGTACATACGAAACTTACGTATTTGTGTGTTTACGCGCGCGCGTATGTGTACGCGCATCGGTATTGTTATAACGTTATATTAAATCGTGTTAACCTCGTTATATAACACCCCCCCGCTCTCTCTCTTCCATTCATATTTCATTTATATCCTATTCTATATATTGGATTTTTATCTTTCGCGCGAAACGCATAATGAAAATTGATAATAGCTATCTCCATGTTAATACATTGCAGCAACAACCGTGTGACGCGCGTGTCAGGAATCGAAACGCGCGCCCCGAACGCGCGCGTTGGGGGAGAATTAAAAGCACTCCGCGCTTTAAATTTCCATTGCCTTTCGAAAGCTTGTCGAAACGAGTGCTATACGACGAGAGGAGTGGGAAGGGGGGGGAGAAGGGAGTCTTTCTAAAATCTGGATTAGCTCCTCAGTCTGATACTAAAAGCAGATGGAAATTCTGGATTTACATTAGAACGTGTTGACCTACAGGCCTGCACTCAAGCTTAAAGTTAGCTTGCTCGGAGTGGCAAAGGAAAAGTTAAGCCTTGCTTTGTGAAGTTTTCTCATCTGTTGCGAATTTTATCTTTACTTTTCCCGTGTAGAGCAGCGACAAATTAATTAGTCATGAAAAGCGTCTGTGAGCGCGAACGTGATCTGAAATATTAATCAGACCTGCTTGTTGCCAGTTAGAAATTCACTTAACCGGCAATGCTTTCAATCTTTCAACGCGGCGCACCTTAATACACACACTCGCGCGGCAACCGCAGCATACGAAACCTCGTCTACACAAAAGAAAGAATCATTTTCTCTAAAAAGGAAGAAAATTATACAGATTTTAGAATTTATATTTTTTTTATTTGTGCGTAAATTTCTTTTGTTTGTTTGTCGCACGACTGAGAAAACAAATTTATTTTGTAAACAATATTCCTTGTCGATTTCCGCGAGCCACAAATTCTTCATTAGTCCCGGCTGTAGGTTTGAATGAAAGGTCGATTCCTTGCCAGCGGTTTCTCCGACGGTCATGGAATAGTCAGAATACTAGAAACGCTTCCTCACTAGGAATCCTCACTGAGGAGAGGAGTTAGATTGTGACGTTTCATTAAGACGACAAAGGCACGTTCCGATTCTCCTCTGTATGCGTTCAACCCGGGTTTGCGGTGTCCCCTTGATCGTACATTGGCAGACGTAGAAGTACACAGAACATTGATCGTCGAACCTTTTAAGCGCAAATTGAAGCCTACCTGTGTGAACACGTTATGTCCTACTCGACTCGGTTTCATCGATCCTTTGCGTAAGTACGAATTAACAGCGCGCCGCTGAATTCTGCGAATAATAGCAGTAATTAAATGCAATTCTCTCTCTCGAATCACACATTCATCTATTTGAATCTCCAATAATACTTTCTATATATATATATATATATATAGCCGATATTACAATACGTAAAATTGCATTTTTTAATGAAAAAAAATTAAATATTTAGGGTAAAAAATTTATCCACTTTAATGCGATTCCGTAGAAATGCAATTTAATTTATTTCGTGCAAGTTTTTTCAACGACCGAGTCGATGAAAATTTGTCGCAAGGATAAAAAAAAAAATAATTAATGCACGAAGAAATAATTCACTCAGCGCGAAAGAATGTGTTTTCATGAAAAGACCGTCTTCATCAATTTGCCGCTTCAATTGTCAGGAGCGATATTTTTCTGACCGCGAGAGCTGTCGGCCAGTCCGACCGCGATCGATCGTTAACTCGCGCGCGCGATGACAGAACGATGTGTGACGTGACACGCGAAACTTGACCCGATTCCGACCCTCGTCCGAACTCTCTCTCTCTCTCTCTGTCATACGCCGGAAATGAATCGTCAATGATCCTAATGACGCCGGCATTTCGAGGCTGTCCTCAACCGGAACATAAGCATCATTAAACCGACGCGTTTCATAATCCAGGTCAACGTTATTTTGTCGGAACAGCAGATACGCCTGGTCATGTTGTTTTGTCGGACCCATACACACACACACACACACACCGGTATGTCGCGCGATACATTTTGATATTCCGGAAAGTCGTTCGTGCACAATTGATAAGAACGCTATTGCTGGTCTTGGAAAATTAAAAATCACTACTGACAAAAACCTCTTTTCGAATATTTATACACACTCGTGTATTTGATAAAAGATATTGCGAGAAGTGTAATAAAATGTTTTGTTTTAGGACTCTGTTTGTTGAGAATCAAGTATCAAGGTGTTGTAACAATTTTATGAAGTTATTTTCAGAAAACTTACGCTACTAATTCTCTTCGTCACGAACAATACCTACTGCGCGTTGAATCTGAACATTTTATGTTAATTTTGTTCGTTTGTGAAAATGGCAAATTGGCGAGATTCCGAGTCGAGTTGTCTCCGCGCGAGTCGTTGATGCGGAGCGGGAGTTTGGCGCCGCAATCCGAGAGAGGGAGAGTCAAGGGGTGAGAATTAATCGTTCCGCGCGGCGCTCGCCGTGCGTCCGGTTATATTCGCGCGATCCGATAATTACAGATCGCCGCGAAACAATAACGAGCCGCCGTCGCGCACGGTGCCGGTCGTACTGCGCGCCACCGAGCGCAATATTTTACCTCACAGCCCGGGCAACACTGACGCCCGGCTAATATTTTTCAACCATGGTCGAGCGGCCAGCCGGGCCGTTTATCGAGGGTTCCTGACACGCGAAATCCATCGCAACCTCTACCCCCGTCTTTTCCTCCCGGCGCGTCGAGCGAGTTCAGACTTACCCTTGCGCACGTAATAGCGCCTGATTACAATCTCTCCTCACACTTTCTCGGCTCGATCCCTTTCTCGGATCCGTAGTTTTTTTTTTTTTTTTTTTTTTTTTTTTTTTTTTCTATACAAACAGCGTATACGATCGCTTTCGCGAAATTGAAAATAAAAATAGAAACCTCTCCTGACGTGGCGTTGAAAGACGAATTTTTATTCGGCTTCTCGAGAAGGATCGAGAAGACGTCTAGCGAGGCTTCTTCTTCGTCTTAGGTTGCGTTAATGGTAGGACTGCGACGAACTGTGACGGAAGATGGAGCGTTTTCAAAATCCCTCGAGAGAAGCTCCCGATCCTGATAAACAATTCGCACAGACTCGGATGGACGCTTAAGGCTTCTCTCGGTCGCATCCTTCTTATCCGCACCCTTGTCACCGCTAGGAGGACTGTCCGTCAGCCTTCGACCCGTCTTTAGTAAAGTCCTTTTCACTGAAAAGAAGATAAGGCGAACAACAATAATGGCTATGATTCGCGACACATTCACGCATCGTGACTGTGATGTCCGTTAAATCTGTTTTGATCGATAAGAACTTGATGGAGAAATAGCGTCGCGCGTCTCTCATAGCGTATTTTTAGACACAACGCTTGTGACAAAGTAACCAGAGTCTTTTGAACTTTCGCAGTCAAACGAGGTGTTTTAAGAAGTTGACCGGATAGTATAAACATACTCGTTTAAACTCGATTTGACAAGAGATAAGGTGAGAAAAAAGATTTCATACTTTTTTTTTATTGTTTCAAATATAAGAACTGAAAGATAATAATAGTTTCGAAAAAATATACGGTTGTTAGAAATTGTTGTGTTGGATATGTATATATATATATATTGTCACACACAAGAGCGCGAGAGAAAAAAGACATCCTGTCATCGTGTTGACATCACTAATGCCGATATCAACGCGATAACTAAGCGATGACGTTAACATATGTATGTCTCTAATGTCAGAAACGTATCGTGCGCTTTCTGACAATATAAAGTCATGTTAATAAAAATGATTATATATATGTCGATTATCGCGACTTCGTGCGATAATATTGCCACAGCACGAAAACACGCGTTGATTTTCTGCTCGCTTTCTCTCTCTCTCTCTCTTTTTCCCTCAATATAATCGACACATCGACACTTTACTTTTATATCAACCCCATTAAATTATGTACATCACGAAAGATAATATTAATGTGTGTGTGTGTAGCTCGTTTTAACGCGGGTCTCGATTTAAATATGAAAATACAGAATACTTTCAAAATGCCGGCAGAAATATTTTACTCGATGGCTTTTTGGCATTCATCGGCTCACTGCATATTTCCGTCGATGGGGCGCACTTCCTGCAACGAAAGGGCATAATATATGACGCTCTCTATTGATATTTCGGAAAATCTATACACGGTTCGTTCGTTTCGCACTCACTGCTTTTCCATATTTTACCTAACGAGAGTCCGCGTGGCGTAATGCGCCATCATCGAAAATGGTTACAGCACTCATCCGTGTAACGTAAAACCCTAGCCTATAAAGCAACAGTAAAGGGATTACATTAAGTAATTGAATATTGTCATGGCAATAACGTACGTTCGTGCTATACACGCATCCCCTGCATATTCTCTCGACATTCTCCAAATGCCATGTAATATCCTTCGATAAAGCATTCTCTCTCTCTCTCTCTCTCTCTCTCTCTCTCTCTCTCTCTCTNTCTCTCTCTCTCTCTCTCTCTCTCTCTCTCTCTCTCTCTCTCTCTCTCTCTCTCTCTCTCTCCGCGATTATATCGCGTCAATCATCGAAAAATCGATTAGTGAGTAAAATAACCGCTGCTCCTCTTTTTCCCCCTTATTTCTTTTCTTTCCCCTAGATAGTCCGCGATATCACGTGACGTGTTCCTTAAACAAGTCGAACTTTTATCGAAGACATTTATCTTCACGTTTTTTTACTCGTACAAAAATGTAAGTTTGTCGTCACAACGATATTGTGTAAACACGGTGAAAATATGTAGAAAAGCGTACAAACAATCAATAGCGTGCGCGCTAGTCACACTAGCTAATTTAAACAGACCTAATTTGATCAACGTAAATTAACCGAACAAATGACCACTAATTGGTTGGTTGTTCTACTCTTCTATTCAATTATTTGAACGAATAAGAATCGATTTTTTAAAAAGCGAGAGAAACTAGGACGAAATTAGTTTTCTAACAAAAAGAAATAAATAATGATGTTCCGAGATTTTACACTAAATTTTACATATAATTAAAATATAAATGTTTGTTATAATATTGTTAGAATTTATAAAATATAATTGTGTTCTTTAATTTGTGTGCGACGTCGGGTAGTACGAAAGATTTACACATAGATTTTCGATCTCCCACATCTTGTTTTTTTACGCTCGAAGGAGGAGGAGGAGGAGGAGGAAGCGAATTCATCGCGCAGGCAATATCGCGTAAAAAGGAGGGCACGCGTCATCTCGTCGGGATTTTTCGCAAAAGCTCGCGATGTTAGGCCTCGTTCGCAGCCCGTCGAAGTTGCGGCGCGCCCGGTTGCATGAATCTTATCTACGTGCCGCAGGCGGCTGCCTCCTCCATCTTTCGTTTTCCCTTCTATCCCCTCGGCTATTCCACCGTAAGGCCCTTTCGCCGTCCCGCCCGATCGATCTCCTTTTAGCCTGCCGCCACGTCTATCGGGTTTCCCATTTCATTTCATCAAGTTGATCCGGACTTTCAACGCCTTCACCTTCACTCTCGCCGCACACACCCGCACACGACTTCTCTCGTTAGATGTCGAGAAGAGGAGGATTCTCCTCCTTGGCATTGTACTCACCTTCCAACGCGATAAACGCCGCTCTAACTCTCTCTCTCTCTCTCTCTTTTTCTCTCTCACTATATTTTATCCTTCTTCATCTTTCTCTCTCTCTCTCTCTCTCGCTTTTCTGCGTTCTCTTTCTATAAGCCGACATCGACACGACCAAGTAGCTTCTTATGCCAACCTTCGTTCTCTCTCCCATCATATACGGGAGTTTCCTGCTCGCTTTCTTCCGCCTACCTACCGCCCGCCATCTCCCGAGTGGAACGTTCTACTTAACAATAGAACGCCGAATAGAGAGAGAGAGAGAGAGAGAGAGAGAGAGAGAGAGAGAGAGAGAGAGAGAGCTGGCATCAACCCTCAATCAACAATATCTCGCCGCGATCCTCCCGGGGGCCCCCGGAATATATACGTTATGCTTCCCTGTGGAGGTCTTATGTGCGCGCCATAGAAAAGACGGTATCATCGCTGATTCCACCAACAGCCACGTTTAGACTCCCTGCGGCTTGGCGGCGAATTGGATCACGGAGCTGAGGAAAGGGGAAAACAGAGGAAAGAGAAAAGAGAGAAAGAGAGTAATCGACGAGGGACACAAAGACGCGGGGTAAAGGAGAAAGACTTTGAACAATCATATGCGATACTCATCCCGTTACTCCTCCCACGCAACAGATCCTACCGCAATTTGAGGTCTCGCCACCGGAGAGAAATGGGATTCGTCCGATTTATTCTTATTTCCAAACGAGAGGGCGGGCGAAACCATTCTTAGCTCCCTAAGAGCTACATTAAAAGACCATCTCAACAACCAATTCGCAAAACTGCGTAATAAAGCTGACACATTTATGTGTTCGCATTATTCCCCTCCCCCCGGTCGATGTATTGTCGACGCGCTGACACGTTTCTTCTCGTTGTCGGAATATTTTATCGATTTTCACACGTGATACACGTATGTATTTGTTCGCGTGTGTGTTGCACACACTCTCATTTTTGTGAAATTACTTCGATTTCCGTATTATAATCACAATGTCACGTTTACACAAAACTGAGTTGCAAGGAGATACGCCCCCGTTGATTCCAACTTGCAACTTAATAAAAACGTATTTAAAAACCAAAAAACAAAAAATGACACATTGGAAACGTGGGATTTCCCTCGTCGTTTATTAACGGAAGGCCCTGCATTTGTTGCCTCGGAGGCCCGAACGATAAAGCGCGTCTCCGGAGATCCGCCCCCCCCATCCCTCTATGGTCCGGGGATAACTTCAATGAGACTGCACGACGTTCACATCTCGTCTCGGTACAATTACTCGGACCACGGAAGGTTCCATGCGGCCTGCCCTTTCATTTGTCAGACCTTCCGCGGGGAATCCTCTATTTACTCATCGTGGCGATTCGTGCGCGGCTGCATTACGACGTGGTTGCCGCAATTTCGTATCTCGGATCTTTGCTAAATTGTACGTTCGTCCCGGCGAATTATCGGGACTGTTTGTGATTAAATGTATGTGTGCCGTACGTAAATTACATACGCACAGATCCGTGCGCTCGTACAAACATCTCGATATCGTCTGTACGTGTTCAACTACAAACCTGATATTATATGATAACATTGTGTTTTATAAAAATGTCAAATATATTTACATTAATAAATATTGCACTTACTGTACGTATAAAGACTAGCTTGCACATATACATAGGCGTTATAAAACAAATGGCGTTCAGTCACTCGTTCGTGTCCTGTGCGAAGTAGAAATTTTTTTTGCAAATATATAACACATGTTTTTATATAAATAAAATTTTGACGTTACAAACGATCGAGATTTTTTATCTGCAATTCTGGTCGATACAAATCGCAAAATCGTTTAAATACATCACACAACGTGTTCTCGATATTTCTCGAGAGATGCAATTAGAATAGACTGTTCGTTCGCAGTTCCTTCGCGCTGGAACTGCGAATAATTTGGGAATAAGGATTTTCTCGAAAGGAATAATCGTTGCTTCGAAACGTTGGAAACGAAATTATACGGTCGTTACACTAGTTTCTCGGGACGGGATATCGGCGGAATAACCGTTAGCTTTATGTAGATGTGTCTGGGCGATTTATATTCAGACGGCGGTGCCGTGATGAGACCGTCTCTTTTATTAGCGTAGTCGGACGGATATCTACGGGGAAATCCTCTGTTTTTCTTTCGGAAGCTACGGCTGTAATATTACAAACTTGGACTCCCCTGAGTAAACAGTTGACTGTTCTTTACGCGCTGCCACCGCGCGCGCGGTCTCTGACGTCGAGACATTAAATCCCATGAAACGCGCGTCATCCGTACGCATAATTTTGAGAATTTTCGCATCGCCAACGCGGGAGAAGAGGTATCCACCCGCGCGCGACAACGAAATTGGAATTCTGCGCGTTTTCTAACGCGTGTGTGCGTGCTACACACGCACGTTGCCACGCCGCGCCAAAACATTCGGCGCATGCGAACGTTTTTCAACAATTTCAGTTTCGAAAGTTATTTCAATATAAATAAAATTTATATTGCGTCCGGTTTTTTATTTGTCATTTCGAACGCAGATAAATATTCCGTAATATTTGTCAAACAAAATAGGGACCGACTTTCCCGTTTTTTTTTTTTCCATTAAGCAGAAGTATATTTTAAATACATTGCGTTAAAAATATATACCCTCCTCCCGCGTCAACTTACGCGCGCGGGGGAGCATCGCGCGTTCTATTGAGGAAAGAACCTCCCCTTCCATTTGTAAATCGACATGATTTGCAAGATGTTTTAAAGATCGATTGCAAATGCATCTTCCGTGGAGGATTCCGCATTTCTCTTTTTGACGTAGCTCGCTTTGGCAAAGCGTGCGTTTTTCAACGTCACGCTCGAACACATTGGGTCTGTCGATAAAAGAACGTAGGCAAGCGGCTTTTACAACATTCGTCTCGGGAAACGTTCGCGATGCCCATTGGAATGTTACAAAGGGAGCGCGTAAAAAGAAACGCGAATATCTAAGTCGCGTCCCGCTATGTCAGAGTCAAATGATTTTTCTCGGTCGTTAAATATTTACTGCGACAAACTTATATTCGAATATTCACCGCCTTAGTCTGGTGATCAGCAATCGATATTCATTCAATTTAAACGTATTGAATTATATAACAACAGTGGTTTATGTGTGTGAGATGCAAAATTGTAATTTTATTATTTAAATAAATTTCAAGATAGATTGAAAATAGAGAATTTCCGTTTATGTGACGTGTTCGCATGAGAATGTGTGGTAGATTGCGAGTAACAAAACTGGATTGTGTGTAAAATAGCGCGATGAATACTCAATTCGAACGTCCAACTTAAGCAAATATCACAATGGATCGCCGACAATGGCACAATGAATTTCGCAGATCGTTCACTTTTAGTACTTCTTACAACTTTTGCCTTTATCTGGAATATATTCTTCCGACACACTTGGTGCTCTCGGCAAATCTTTTTCTACCTCTCTCTCTCTCTCTCTTTCTCTCTCTTTCTATTTCTCTCTCTCGATTCTTTTAAAAGTATTCTACAAAAATCGATTAGCGGTCCTCAATTCGAGCGAAAAGAAGGAGAGAGAAAGATCGAGAATATATCTTTCTGGTCGCGAGAGATCGAGCGATCGTTTCTCAACGGTCGCGCCAACTAAGAAAATCTGGTTCGCCGATGAGGAATATAAGCGGCGTCGTTACGCGGGGGAATCGACTGCAGCTGCGACAGCACTTCTAGCACTACGTGGGTGCGCGATCGAATACAAAACGGCTTGGTGCATGCTAGCGGCGAAGGATGCGATTCGACAACAGAGTGAAGGAAGAAAACGTGCGAGAGAGCTTTCACAAGGCAGAAACGAGGATTCGCATAAAAAGCGGATCGAGCACGTTGTTATGAGAAACCTTCTTGTATCGCGTGCAAGCTCGAAAAGCGCGATTGCGAAAACGTGGCGAAAAAAAGGATAGATGTTCTGCCGCGCGGAACCATGATACACACACACACACACATACTACACATACACATACATCAACTCCTTTTTCTCGCGCGCGCACGCGCGATACCATTTGCCCGGCTATAAAGCATATGATATCGCACGCCGGACGCGCGCGATATCGTATCTGTGGCGAAGTTTAACCGCCGCGTGCTTTGCCATGTGACTCCTCCACCGTTTCTCCCCGACGGCTTCTTGGCGACACAGCTTGTTCGCCGATCTGTCACTGTCAGCTGGAAAAATATAAATTTTTCCGTGCATTTTTATGTGCCGTCGCCGTCGCTCGCGCGCGCGCGCGCGCGCGGTATTTCGCGCTCCGGAGATATTTCGAGCGATAGTTTAGAGAGAATATCGGAAAAGTTGTCGCGCCGGAGGTGGATGTAAAAATTAGAAAAGTTTTGGCTTCTCGGTAACAGAGAACGAGAAGTTGCAAAACTCGGAATTTCTGACGAATTCGAATTTCGCGCATATAATCCCGATATTCCATTGTTGTGCTCTATTCTATTGTAATTTGAAATATAATTCTCTTTCACGTACTTGTGATTTCTACAAACCAAGCACAATTGGCTGTCAACAAAATGCAATACTCAATAGATCCCGTCAGATACTATGTATCCATTGTTACGTTACTGTATAGCGCTGTAATCCGTCGAATGGAACGGTAGCGCGTCCTACATAGCGCTCTGATTCGACAGGTTCCAAGAATAATCGAATACACTCGTCGATTCTCTCGATGTATTCACGCAGTCATTTATTAAAATAACATTTCTAACCGGTCGTCGTTTTTGTTTTTTGGTTTTTTTTTTTTTCATGGTATGATCAATCTGAAATAGAACGAGGTTTTCCGAAACCAAAAATGCATTAAGAGTTGTTATGGGTTGTTAACAATGTGCGTTATATTAACTGTTTTTTTTTTAACGGCGTCAGTTAAAATTCGGTAGCGCGAAAATAGTTTGCATCACATGGAAACACATCGTATCGCGACGGAAGTATGCTAATGATTATTTTATGCGAAACGCGCGCGAGCGGGCCTCTCTTTCTCTCTCTCTATCCCGTCATAAACTGTGACCAAACTTAATTTCCCGCGGTTATATTTCGTTCCGTATTTTCTATATCATGCGATAATTTACAACATCGCATGACGTGGCCAACAATAATGTGCGATTTTTCACGCACAAAAAAAAATGCATTTGTAATGAGATTACACGTAATATTTTTAACTGCGAAAATCTGAACACACACCCACACACACGAACTTAGGTTTTTGTGAGTAAATGTACAATGAGTTTTGCGGACACGAAAAAAAATATTAAAATTCATCGTTTTATCACACAATATTAAGCTATCTTTTTTTTACAATATTTTTTTTCTCGCGCATGATGATATTTTTTTTTTAACGCCAGCGGTATGAAATTGGGAGAAGTTTTTCAAGAATCTCAAGTATTTAACGAATGTAACAATATTCGAGAAACACACACGATATTTACTGCGCTGGTGCAAAAAATATTTAAAACAAAATTGGAAAATATCAGAGTGATAATTAAATTAATGCTACATGTGTAAGCACTTCGTCCCGCTTTCTCTCTCGCTTGCTGGCGTATGTTTCGCACACATCTGCATAATGTTAAGTATAATATTAAATACGGTTGGAAGCTGGTTCTCCCTCCTCTCTCTCTCTCTCTCTCTCTCTTTCTCTTTCTTCTTTCTCTATCGTTTCGACTAGCTTTTCTATTTTTGCCATTTCCCGCTTCCCGTTGTCCTTGCACGCCCCCAAGCGAATTCGCTCAGTTATGCGAGATAACGAAAGCCGGCAATTTCACAATTTGATAAGACCGAATTTACGAACGCGCGGCACAATAAATACCTACCTACCTTTTCCGCCTGGCGTAATCCCGCAAAAACCTGGCCGTAGGTACGTTTAATCAAAATGCGCCACATACACACACACACACACACACACACGCGCACAATAAAAGGTGGTTCAGACGGGAGGGAGAGGGGAAGGGGCAAGTATTTTCCGCGCGCGTATTTTCCCCCGCCTTATGAATTACGATATAATTACACGCCCGAAAGCTATCTCGACCCGCGATTAACTTTCGCAATTAGAGGGAACGACGAAAATTCCGCAAAGTTTCGCCAACGGCTGCCGGCCATAGTTTGAAGAATATTCGCAGGTTCGCCGCCTTGATCATCGAGCGAAAAAATTGCATCAAAGCGACGCTCGACAACGTTTGCGGCCCGGGCAACGTCGTCAATGGTGCCTTTGCCTTCGAGAACCGTCATGGATAGTCGATGGTTGGAAGAATGAGGGTTGGAAAGACGTAGTGTTCTCTTAAACATCGTGGATGTCTTCGTTGAAAATCGGTATTCACGCTCACGTGAGCTTCGCCCGTCTAATTCGTGGCCGTAACGACGCGTCCACTAATTCCTCTAATCCGGGATTAGAGTGACAGTAAGAGGAGAAAGAAAGTATGCAGCTGAGAGGAATGTAGCGTGGTTTAATGTGTGCAAAAAACATTTACAAAAACTGTAATAAATTGGTTTAGTTGCAAGCAAAAAATATATTTTAGATAATTATTTATTTGAGTTTTTTAAATGTTCTATTTCTCTCTCTCTCTCTCTCTCTCTCTCTCTCTCTCAATATAGACGAGCGGTATAAAATATTTGCATTCAATCAAAAAGATCATCCGCGAGAAAAATTGTTTTACAAATTACTCGCTCCTAAGTAAACGATTTATTCATTTGCTGTCATTTATTTACCGAATGTTAAAAATTTTGCCGCGGCAACGAATTATACTTCTATCCGATTTCTGAAACACATAAGTTTTGAGATGAGACGCGCACTGACGCGAATCGATAGCTTTTACTCGCCCGATCGACTCGTTCAACTTTTCGATTAAAAAAAAAAGAAAGAAAGTGAAAAAATATTGCTTTTTGCGGAGATGTTTAAACTTAAAGTCGCGTGGATCTCACAGACCCAGTCTGAACAACTCATTTTTTGTCTGACACTGAAGGGTTAGGACCGAGAGAGCGTCCTAAAAAACCAAAAAAACTGAGCAAAATGATCGACGGAACGTAATCCCGATATACGGACGCATCCGCTATAATCTCTCGACCGCCTCGGATGCGGCATCCGAAGCCTGCTTAAGATCGGGACGCGGTTGACGGTGGAAGACGGAAGCGACACGTAGACGGAAGGACGTAGAGAGAAGAGCCGGGCGCTGCAACGGTTCGGAGAAGAGCCGAACGGCGGCAGCTATTCAAACTATTCGAGTTGCAAGGAATTTCCTGCACCCAGCCATTCCCCGGTGTACACGGTTTGTGATGAGGGTGGGTGCAGGATGCACGCCACGCCGTGTGTGCACGCACACACACACACATATATATATATATATATATATACATATACACGCGCGCATATACACATACGGATCCGTCGGTGCCATAGTTTGCCGATGTAACCGCAGTCGAACGAGCACCGCCACCCTCCGCGTCTCCCACGAAACGCATTGTGGCACGTGGAATTTGTCTTCGGCCCAATGAATGGGATTACCTACCCTCGAATCGCCGTCGATTAAGCGATAGGGGGCCCACGACAGGGAGAGAGATGCTGATATCTGTGTCTGTTGTGTGTGTGTGTGTGTACGTATGTATATATGTGTGTACATACATATGTGTGGGTAAGTAGCAACGGGACATATGTGCGCACGGCCGGTAATTGTCAGCGGTATGTAGAGAGGGTTGTAAATCCACTGAGCGACGTTGCTTCATGAAAAATAAAGCTGTATTAATTGCGCGTCGTGTAAACACGGCGCGTAATATCGCGCCGAGATTACGTGAAATTAATGTTTGCACAACACATGTCTGGAACTATTATATATAATATTCACAATAATTAAAAGAAAAAAAAAATGTTTGTCGAGAGGAGAGCGCGACGACAAGGTCGATTCACCGGAGGTTTGAAAATGATACTCAATCAACTTAATCGTTTCGCGCAGAAACTGCTAGATCATATTCGAGCTGTTGATTACAATAGATCGTGTGTTGCTTCCAGTTTGAAAAATTAGCGTTTTCGACGCGACAGATTGAAGGTGAGGAAGGTGTATTAAGGAGTGTATAAAGATGAAAAAGACGAGAGGCAACGGGGGGAGGGAGGGGGGGAAGGATAAATTTATGGAGTCGGCATAATAATGCGCATTGTTGAAAACGTCGGCTTGAGAAAGCGATAAATTTTCTCTTGCTTCTTACAGTCGTGAGAAGCACCTGTAAGCTTCAAGCGTTATCGCCGGAGTTTACAGAGGACAGGTATCTCATTTCCGGAGAAATCATAGTGCGGAATTCTCCGACGTATAATTCTCTTGCGAAGTAGAGAGAATTATCACGTAGAAATTACATTTTCCACATATACATATATATATATATATATATATATATATATATATATATATATGGTATATATAGTTATATATATATATATAGATAAGAATTATATTTTGCGCACACATTGTTGCAAAAACGCGCGCTTGGAATTGCAAATATATTCAAATACGAATGTAAACGGCGCTTATAAGTTATCTGATCTTTCATCTTTAGGAAAATCTCCAAAAGATCCGCAAAATTAGATCCCTCTCCATCTTTCTTCCCGCCTATCGCAATCCTGGATATACTGAGAAGATTAGAATCCGCAAATCTCTCCTAGTTCGCAAATTACAGTTCCTCCGGATTTCATCGAATCCTCCACGTATGATACGAGATGACTGGATTCTCTGAAAAGAGAACTCTCTGTTCTTGAATACATCTTCCCTGTGAATGCGACGCGCGCGAGGTGAGAGATGAGAAGAGCTACTTCGTCAACGAAGGTGTTGTCGAGAAAATTCGCGAGTTTCTCCAAATAACACAAAATCAAAAATTAGTACAAAATTGCTCGTCAATTCAGAAATGGTTCGGCATCGTCAGATCTTTCGCTTCGTGTGTGCGCCTTGAGAATTAAAAACAAATCTACATATTAGTTTTATCTCGCGCTTTATCGAACCTATCCAGGCGAGAATATCGCTGTCGTCTAATTTCTTCGACGACACTTCCACTCTCGGAAGAAAAAAACGCTCGGGCCGTATTACATAGGCAAACTGCGAAGCCTCGTCGATATTGGCGACACGAGCACGAGTCGTAAAAGATTCTCTTGTACCGGGCGCGAGCGAAATCCCCTCGTGATCGGAATAACGAGTTTCCCTCTCTTTCTCTTTCATTCTCTCTCTCTCTCTCTCTCTCTCTCTCTCTCTCTTTTTCTCTCCCTCTTGCCGAGCGATCCGGCGTGCGTGAATGGGACCCGTAGGACGAAAAGGAGCAACTTTTCTCTCGCAGCGGTATAGAGGGCAAGAAAGAAACGTGCTCTCTCTCTTGCTCCCGCGCTTCCGATCAGAAACGTACAGAGTACGATTTCCGGACGAGGCCATGAATTTTATTATAAAACGTGAGTGCGCGCGCGCGCGAGAGAGAGAGAGAGAAAGACTCGGAATTACATTTCCGATGTCGAACGAGCGAAATTCGGCCCGACGAGTGAGGATCCTCGATGAATATCCGGATTTCGCGCGCCGGATATCTTCTCTTTTTTATTCGGTTTTAATTCGCTCGACGATGCATGCTTTGGGAAAATATCGCAAGCGTCAAATGACGCGCGAGATACATAATCGTGCTATAATTATTGTAAAATGATGAACCGCCGCTGCACAATGAGCGAGTTTGATACGCACGGCTGATTAAATATTTCGCTCATAGATATAAAAAATAATTCATCCCGAGTACAGACTGTAAAATCATGTTAATTAAACAAGCACGATGAGATTAATTATTTTTTATATTTAAGTTTTTAATTTTATAAAAATAAAGATGCGATGGGATTAAAATTATTTTGTCAATCTTCGCCACATGTTTTTTTATTGAATTACATTCTTTTCGCGTACATAAGTTTTAATCTCACTCTTTTGCAATAAATAAAAGATCCAATAAAAAATTCGAACCAGGTTAAATATTTAAATTTGCGTTTCTCAGTGAAATCGGAAAAAGCTACTATTAAAATGTGTTGAAAATTCTCTCATCAAATTATTTTCGACGGTACCGTCGAAATTAATAACTTTAATTAAGCTGATTTCCCAAACGCAGACGCTGCACCACGTAATAACATCCCTCCATTACAATTAATTCCAAAAACATATAAATATCAGTTAATCGAATATACATCAAGATTAATGTGTTGATCCTTTACTTAAATTGAATTAAGCGGAAATTTATTATCTGTAACGCTAGCGTTAATTTTATTTGAACGTTATGAGTTCGTCCCGTATTTATTAAATAATAAGTAAATCTCGGAGTTACAGGTTTAACAATGATCTTTATTTTATGTCAAACACACAATTGTTTCTGAAATTGCTTTGATTTTATCTCTCAAATTATTTTTTTTTTATCTCTTCTTCGAAATTTTTTTTTAAATGGCACACACACACCGTCTTTCTTTCTTCATTTCTTCGGAAAATCCGGTTAGTTCGACAGTTCGTAATCGAACGGCTCGAATCTGAGTTCCTCTATGATGTGCTTATTATCGTTGACCATGCTATCTGCGCTATCTGGGTTAAGCGCGTGACTCTGTCCTGTCAGGACAAGGTCCTCGGTGAGTCTCTCGCTATAGAGCTGAAGCAACAATGCAAAGAGGATCCTCGAACCAGTCCGAACCCAATATCGACCCCCATCCTCCTCGCTTCTCGAGCATTGATTCCCCATCTTAGCCAGAGGTCCTCGCGATAAATCTCGTAAATCAAGAACGCGACCGAAGTTAGTTACAAAATTCAACGTACACGGACTTCATTGCGGTATTAAAAACATTTTGACTTTCAATCTTTTAGAATGAAATTATCACAAAAATGAGACTTGCGATATTTTTTTTTTTCAAATGTCACGACTGTCGTGCCGCACGTTTCAACATCTTTATACTGACACGTTAAGAATATTGTATTATTATTTATTGTGTAGTTTTTATCTCGTCTCTGTAGACTTCAATGTATTAGACAAACAAATGTCGAACTCGACGGCATTGAGAACATTGAATCTGCTCAAAAGTTAACTACACAATCCTCAAAGTATCGCTCGAGTGATTATTCGTACGTTTATTAAGCGAATAGAGTGCTACATAAATGGATACGAAGTGCCGCTGGTGATACTCCGACCACAAAGCGGAGACGGCCGCGGGGAGAGAAACTCGAGAGAGATCACGCGCATTTATAAGACGGGAACGCGTGACTCGACCCGCGACGTCGACGTTACCGGAGTCGATAACGGTTGGAAGGAAAAGCCATTGGCGGAGAGAGGTCGGAATGGAGAGAGACAAAGAGAAAAGAGAGAGAGAGAGAGAGAGAGAGAGGAACTCGGGCTCTCTCCCGACGTGCACCGGCAACGTCGTCGCTAACGGCCATAAATGGACGGTCGTTGAGGAAGGAATACGATGAAAGAAAGAGGCAAGAGAGAACAAGAGGCTACGCCAGATGGATGAAGACCTCGGCGAGAGGGTACGGGAAAAGAGAAGACGAGGCGGGGGAGGAGAGGCAGAATGAGGAAAGAGAAAGAAAAAAGAGATACCTTTATTACTCGAAGAAGAGCGACCGGGAAAATAGAGAGACAGGTCGTCTTCGCCCGTGGCAGCTTGCCAGAAACCTCGCGAAAAACGAGGGAGAGGGGAGAAAACTACACCGGGAGGACTTGGTTGCGCGGGAGAAACTGCATGAAAAGGAAGGTACACAGTTCAAGAGACATCGCGGTATTACCCCCTCGTGCCAGATCATTTTCTATGCAAAATAAAATATTGCAAATACGACTGAAGCGGTCACATAGGAGCGCACAGACGCAGATGTAAAGGGAGAGAGAGAGAGAGAGAGCGCAAGAGATGCCTTCTTTTTTCAGACAAGAGAATTCTGTGAAGTCGGTATTTTGCGGGAGTCCGGGAGGTAAGGGACACAGACGTTGAAACATTCGATATCGTGAATTTGATATTTCCCTGGGGCGTACCATCGCCATACGTATTCTCGCCTATTCCCGTCGCCGTTTCGGAGGATTCCGGATTACCCAATCGGTCAGCAACTGGGGGGCTTTAAAATATACAGAGAGTGTGTGTCGGAAAGTTTCACTCTCTCTCTCTCCCGCCGTACTCCGTACTTCTTTTCTCTATTTCTCTCTCTCTCCGAGCGTTTCTCTCGCCGAAATTAAAAAAATCGACCGCTCTTTACATCGAATTCCATAGAATTTTCTCGTCGGTGGACTTTTTAATTTTCAACTTGGTAATTATACGCAGCGGGATTGAAACTTTGTTGAAAATCAAATTTCTCCTCCTTTTCCTCGCGCGATTGATTGTGAAACAAGCTTTTGTTAGCGTTTCCGTTCGGACTTCGAAGAACTTGATTCATATTGTTGAATTACGTCCGTAATCGCGCGGACATCTTTCAATAGTTTTTGTTCTAAGAGAATATACATCTACCAGCAACTCTCCGGTTGCGTGTTAAAGAAAGAATACTATATATATATATAGTAATACTATATATATATATATATATGCGCGCGCATTTGAAGCTGAAATAAATTTCTCCCTCTAGCGCAGCGAAGATGTGTGCGCGGAGATGCGATTCATTTTGATACTTGACCGTGTGATTAATGGCGCTTTCTAATTTATGCAAAACCGTAATCGCACATCTATGTCGTCGTGTAGAAGGCGACACACAAGAGCGCCAAGGGTTAAAGATCGAAACGCGCATTAATCACGATGATTAATACGTCGTTTTACGGGGGGAAGGGCGAACACTCCCTCTCTTCCCGAAGTTACACATTAATAATCGCACTTATTTCGCCGGGGCGTGTAATTAATAGCGGCGAGAATTGAACGGATTAGATCACGCTTACTGAAACCTACACCCGTTTTACATTATAAGCTTCCTGTAACTGTAACTTTAGAAATATGATCCTTATTGAAACGCGTTTCTTCGTTTTTCTCTCTCGCACATTTTACTTTCGCAAACTCTCTCCCGCGAAAAAAAAAAAAGTTATCTCGTATCACATCCCTAAATCACATTAAACCGCGCGCGCTGAGAAACGAATGATTCATTTAGAAATGTGAACGAATCCGACTGTAATAAATAACGTGTAAGTATGAAAGATGAGCGCGAAATTACGGTATAATCTAAACGTAGTGTACGCGACATTCCGCATTCCTGGCGGCATAAATGCAATTCATCTCAGCCGCCGGGTGTCAGTTATCGTTTAGCGGTCCGCCCCGCCGCTGGTCGACGGTATAATTTCCCTCCCGCCCGCGCCTCTCGTTTTCTACACAATCCATTCAAAGACACGACCGCCGTCAAGCAACAATCGCACACGCCGCACAGCTCGGACGTTATTTCAACGGTTTACGAACTCTGATTTTCCTCCCGGCGTGTGTCTGAAACCACGTCATCGTCGTCGTCGTCGTCGTCGTCGTCGTTTCACCCGCCAAAGCGCTATCGCGAATTTCGCACACTAGCGCGCGAACGTGCCATTGATCGTATAATGACCGATTTAACCCGACGTCGTGTGGGTGCGGAGGGAACAATCGTCCGTAAAATGCGATGCATTATTGAACCGATCGAGCGTGAGCGAAAATTTTATTGTTCAATTACCGAGGAGGTTCGCGATATTTATTCAAGGAGCACACACGTTGTGTTTCATGAATAGAATACATTTGCCTTCAATCGCTGTTAGGATATAATTTGCATATTGCAATATTAATTTCTCTCTCTCTCTCTCTCTCATCAGATATTTATCTCATCAGATATTTTTATTGATACGATATTTAAGAGAAAAATTGTTTTTTTTCTTTTTTTTCACAACTTCGAAACTCCTGTTCTTTTGTAAAAATATTGTTGAAATTTCGTTCTCTCGAGAGCAAACGGTAGTTCTATTTATTTTTCGTACGTGTATGTTTCTCCTTCGCGAAATCGCAGAATGAAACACGCAATTGTTGCGAATGCATTAACCGAGAAGCAGCATTTGTACGTGCCGTTAAGCGATTGAAACTTCTATTCGGGAATCCCCCGAATAATGATCGACGCGGCAAACCGACACACAACGGGACGACTTCGGAAACGAGATCGAGCGGAACGGAGCCAGGACGAATGAGCCCGGGAACGGCGAACGAGCCGGAGCGGTATGTAAAAGCGCAGAAAGGAGAGAGAGAGAGAGAGAGAGGCGGACTGACTTCGTGCCGAACGGCACGAGCAGGTTATTCGCAAATGGAATACGTATAGATCCGCGCGCCGGATTGGGGACGGTGATCGATGGATGGTGGGTGGATTGGCTTCACCGAGGGATCGACCGTTAGGAGATTGACCTCTGTCAGGGGTTTCTATTACGACATCCTCGAGTCCCTGCAAAGGGGAAAGAGGGTCATGCTTTTCCTCTCGCGAATCCGCACACAATTTTCCACGATCCCTTCGCTTCGCTCTCTTTCTTTGGCGCCCTTCTGGTCCACGCTCGATTTACATCCACCAATTTTTGTCGCCTTTACACACACAGTGTGAAACGAAGAGACGTCGTTATATATTGTGCGAGAAAAAAAATTTGACGTCGCGCGAGTTTGACTGAAAAGAGCCCGGAGCCCGTAAAAGCGAGCTCTCTCGTGTTTGTTCCGCCCGCAGATTTGCGAGAGGCAGCTTCTTGCAACGTCGTGTATAAATAATGACGCGACGATACTGAAATGGATCGGTATTGAATTTCAAGACACATCAGCCAAGCTTCGTTCAAACGTTATTCAGTCGAATTATAAATGTCTCGCTCTCTTTGTCGAAGAAGATGGAAAATTTAATTTTTTTCATCCATTTTTTAAGAATAATTTTTACCGTTGTTTTATTCACAATGTTAGATTGAAAAGCGATTTTTTTTAAGTAATTCCGTTACAAGTAACTCTTTTGAAAAATTGCGCGATCGAAAAACGGGAACGAAAATTCATCACTCGATATCGAAGATTAATAAAAGAAACTGCTCTCTCTCTCTCTGGATTAAATTGCAACCGTCGCGGAAATATCGACTGCGAAATTCACCGATGGTTGGATACAAATCTGCTGCTTACGTACTTACGAAGCGCGGATCGTACATCACGAGATTCATTCGTACGAGAGAGCGTCGCCGTCTTTCGATTTGGCTGCGATCTAAACTGCCGTCCGAGAAAATATTTATCGTCGCGCATCTCGATACGTCGCGTATACGACCGCGAGAGAGATGCATTTTCTCATGATCAATTCGTAAGAGAGCTGCTTCCTGGGAGATTGGATATCTCGCGGTTGTTTCGAAGTCCGCACACAAAAGTCCGCGCGTGTGCGGATCTTATCGCGGCCGGCGCGGTGCATAGCGAATATAATAGCTGGCGCTGGGCTCGATATCGAGTACGTGAAATAGAATGGGAGAGAACGAGAACGAGAGAAACGAAACGAGCATTTAGACGAAACGATTCCCGAATGATACTGCACCGCACACGACTCGGTACCCAATTTTAATTTTAAATTGCACGTACTATTACCGCGTTAATACGTTCAATACGGCGCCGTTTTATCTTTGATTCAAAATCAAATAACGAAAAATTAGATTTAAAACACACACGCGACGAAGAGAATATTCATGTTTACAAAACAACGAGTAATTAATTTAATTTAAATTACTTTAAACAGAAAAGGAAGATTTTTCGAAAATAAAAAACAGTTTTCTTTCGACTGTTGTTAATAGCATGCACCAAGATCTCGTTATGATGAGCGATCGATGTGGATTTATCGATGTGCGCACATGCCGATGAGGCCACTTCTCACCGCCTCATTATGTCTGCGGCCACCGTCGGTACGGTTCCCCGATAACCCTTTTACGATGACGAGATCCGGAGCTTGGAAGTCATGCCGTCGTAATTACCGAAGCGGGAGAGAACAAAATATTGCAAGCGAGCGCGTGAAGAAGCCCCCGAGAACGAAATGAGTTTGCGGGACGATTTGACGAGATTAATCGATCCGCTTTGCTTAATAATTATCGCCCGATCCCCTTTACCGCTTGCGGGCGCGACACTTTGCCGCATCTGTTTCGACGGCGCGACTTAACCCAAATTGCTTTCCTGAAATCGATTACGGCCGGTGTGTAACAGCGCCGCGGCGCTGAATTTCTATTACCGGATGCGATTCCGAGTAGAAACCGAACTCTCTTTCTCTTTTCGTGTTGCTCGGCGTTGAAAAATCTACACACGAATAATCTCGACGCGATATCACAAGCGAATATGCTTATCGCGCGAACTAAATGCTCGACGAGAGATCGGAAATTTAAATTTAACATAACGCGAGCTGTCATTGTGTCTCTTTTAAGCGCAAATAGCAAATTCTGATCTGTTTTTCAGAAGCGCGTGTCGCGCTGTAAAAAATATTGCTTCCGACATTTTGCTTCGCAATTTGTGAAAAAAAAAAAAAAAAAAAATGTGTGTTGCCTTATCATTAATAATACTTATCAACGATGTTAACCGACGTCATATGTATCATATCTCTCTCGTACAACACTGGCCCCCGAGGCAACATCCAAAAGTAAATAAGAAAACATTTT
The DNA here is from genome assembly GCF_002006095.1 of Pseudomyrmex gracilis. Taxonomy (NCBI): domain Eukaryota; kingdom Metazoa; phylum Arthropoda; class Insecta; order Hymenoptera; family Formicidae; genus Pseudomyrmex; species Pseudomyrmex gracilis. The sequence continues at coordinate 309,864 of NW_018020668.1, read as the reverse complement.
TCTCCTAAACAAGAAATTTCTCCCCTAATGGTCCCGCGGAAAAGATTAATGGTTAAAGAAAAATTTCAAGATAATATTTTGACTCGTTCAGAAATAAACAAGAAAACGTTTCTCCTCCTAAACAAGAAATATATCTCTCCTTTTAATGACCTCGTGGAAAGAGATTGATCGTTAAAAAACGAATTAAAATACATTTTTTTTTTTTTTTTTCAAACGTTCCGCGCGAATGTCATTCACCGATGAGAGACGTGTGGCATATGTGCGACGTCGAGTGAAATCTGTGTCGAAGAAGCCGCGGAGAGATGAACGAATTACACCAGCGAAATTCCGGGGTTTTCATAACGCTCCGGTATTTTTGGGGGGACGGGGCTCGTGATTCTACCGATCCGGTCGCGAAATCGCAGGGAGGAAAATCGCGGTGTAGAACGGACGCGTCGCGTCGCGTCGCTCGTCGACGGCGCGCTGCGGCTGAAGGTGCAACCCCCGTTAAGAGACGCCCGAGGGATGGAATGAGTTTTCCGGACGATTTAGTCAGGTATTTATTTGGCCGCTCTCGCACTCCCGCCACGTCTCTCACCTCCGTCTCACCGCTCCGTACTCCGACATCTTCGCGGTTCTCGCTCCCGAGACTATCTTCCGGGAAATGCCTGACATAATGTAGCGTCGTCGAGCTATGCGCTCTTTCTCGCGCGCTCTCCCTCTCCCTCCGCTTATTTCCCTCACCGTTCTATCGCTTTTCCGGTTTCCCTCGTTTTCCGCCTCTCTGTCTTGTTCTCTGAGGTACGTTCAATACATTTTCTTCCCTCGTCTTCTCTCTTTTTCACTTTCTTTTTCTCTCTCTCTCTGTTCCATTGATCCCTGTACAGAGATCTTTGAGATAAAAATTTACAAAGCTGTCTTTAAAGAAAATATCGATTGTTCGGCTGTCTCGTTCTATTTCTGCAGTTATGTCTTAAAACACAAATCGCTGATGCCATTGAATATATAAAGAAAATGGTTCAGGACTTTTCGACTCAGTATTACTCTCCTTCTACCTGAAGAGATTTTACGCTAATTGTCGGACACCCTGTATATGTAACATTGATTTATGTACTTTCTCGTCTTATATTCTCATCTCTCCCACAATATAGTAGACAATATATTTGCTTAATAGTTCAGCCACTTATTTAAATCTTTAATGTAGAATTCTGTTTTTTTTTTTTTTTTTTGCTTTACACTTAAACCATTCTACATAGTGAGTAAAAAATACATAGTGCGTTATAATCTCCATTGTACGAGAATTTATTTCTAAAAGACGACACGCAAATTGCGTTGTTTTATCTTTTTCTCAGCATTTGTTTCTCTCTTCGTTATTTGCATTTTCCACCCTTTGGTGTTACTTTATCGTTTGTAAACTCTGCGGTAGAAGATAAAGAATTCGGTGGGGCGAGCAAAAAGCTGCAGAGAGCCCCGAGATAACTGATAGAAGAGAGAGGGAGAGAGAAAGAGAGAGAGAGAGAGAGAGAGAAACAGGGAGTATAGTCTGCAAATTGCCACGCGCCGCATCATCCCCCGGGATCGTGCAGCCAACGAAGAAGCGGCACCGTATCGTGTCGCGTTCATCGGTGTGAATTTCTATCAGTCGCGGTGGTGGTGCGAGACCGCCTTATCGCGCAATAGGGAATCGCGTTGCGAAATTCGATCACGGTCGATCGTATCGACCATATCTCTGCGCTGGGATGCTAATGTCATAAGTTATTGCAGCAACCAACTCTGGATATAACCTGACTCGAATATGACTTCGATATTCCACCTTCGTCTCTCCACCTCTCTCCGTTTGCTTCGCATAAAACTTATATTTGTGTGCGATCGTTGAGAAATACGTTATTGTGTATAATATACAATAGATATTGTTTTTTACAAATCAAGATTATAAATTTTTTCACACACGCGTAAAAGGCTGAATTCCGGGTAACAATTTCTTTGTGGAAAACGTTTTTTTTTTTATTATTAACTTTACTACAGTTCGTGATATTTTTTGTACAACATAGAAAATTTACAGTTGTTTCTGTGATATTTAAAGCTTATGTTTTATGCAAAACGTTGAATACTTGAGCGAGCGCGTTTCGACTCATCGACAACGGTTTTCGAAATATCGCGTGACAAAAGAATCACGGACGCACTTCAGAACGAGCGATCATAAATTTGACACGAATCGCGTGATAAACCAGAGCAGAGCTGTGAAAAAAATAAAATGGGAAAGCAGATACAAAGCGGAATGTCGTCGCCAATGCTGTGTTGTAAGAAAAAGACTGTGTGTGTGTGTTTCGAATCAATTCGAAACGAGATCTCTTCGACGAAAATGTTTGGTTTTTTTTTATTTTTCAGTTTTGTTGCTCAGATTTATCTGGCAAGTTTGCCCTTTAAAGCTCGTAACGAGCGAATGAGCGTCGCGTTCCACTTTTATCGCGGCTTACCTAATCGATACGAATTTTTATTTATCGAAAGATTAACGAGGAGTCTCATTCGAACGCAAATCGAAACTCGCCGACCTAGCCGGGAAATGGAAATGCGGGTCAGAAGTTTATGAGATCGCGCGCGGCTCGGGAGAGGTTTTCACCGCGTTGCAAAAAATTTCCATTTGCGATAATACCCCGGGCTCGCGCAATGGCTGCATAACCGATTTTCTCACCGCTCGTCGTAATGTAAAAGGATAAGGATATAAAATCTCGTAATAACCGTTACGTCGTTCTCTATGAAACAAAGATGTCTGTCTCTCCTTTTTTCTCTCTCTCTCTCTCTCTTCTTTTCTCTTGTATTTGTAATCTGTAATTCTTTATTGACTTCTCCGATTGCGCTTCCTTTTTCGACGTCGCCGATCGGATTTGAAATCTCTTAAAAGATCGATCGAGATCGATCAACGGTACATCTCTTTTCTTTGTTGCAAGATTTTTCCACAGCAATATTCCGTAACTCGCAATAACTTTACCGCAGAGATAATGCGTCTGAAAATATCCCATCTTATACACTTTTACGATCTTGGCAACGATGCGCGAACATGTTTTTTAATCCCGGGTGTTTGCGGGGAGCAAACTTCCTTTGTGTTCATTTCACGATTTTTCCTTCGTGGAAAATTTTTAGAAGCGCTATTGTTTGATTATTGGAAAAAAAATTTCGTTCTCATATATTTCTCGCATCTCACACACACACACACGCACACATGACTGTGTAGAATCCGTGACTTTCCTTCTAAGACGACAATATCAAATCCTCGATCTGAGCCAAGAAGGCAATAGAGAAGAATCGATGTACATAGGGGATACGTCACGCAATGTCATCAGTCGTTGAGTCTAATGCAACACCCTCGTACCCTCGTACCCATTCCGTTTTAGTCCGCCATCGTCGTGTGCTCTTACACCGACCTGCCATAGAAACTAGATGTAATCGATAGGACAGCTTCTCTCTTCTCGCTCTCTGCCACGACGTAGCACGGTCCTTCTCCGTCGCGCCAACTTCATTCCCACACTCCCTCTCGGGGTCTCTCTATCGCGCTCTACCGCCACCTCCTCTTCTACTCTTTCATCGCACACTACATGCGAACCGGACGAAACCACGGACGGAGATTAATCATCGGTCGATTTTAATATCTCGCGGTCGTGCGAGTAACTATATATATGTATATACCGACATGAACGAAGAGAACAAGAGAGAGAGAGAAGGAGAGGGTGAAAGGGAGAACTGCCTAACCCTGTAATTTATTAATTCATTTCTGCGCGCCACTGGATGCCCAATAATTCTAATTTGACCGCGGTCGTTAAGCGCTTTCCGATTCGGTCCGCGCCCTTCACGGAGAAGAGCGGAAAATTGAATCGGCGTCGTCTTACGTAAGTCGATGAGGCTTAAAGGGGTCGGACGAGTATTAAGCGACTCGAGAACGGTCGCGGAAAGAGAGACGAAAAAGTCGAAAGAACGCGAGCGAGAACGTTTCCCCTTTACCCTTTACCCTCCTCCAGTTCCGAATCCATTTACGTCGCGTTTCTCACTCCCGCGACTCCGACGGCGGGCTTCATTAACGTCACACGCACGTTGTCATAAGTGCGCTCTCGGATATGTGTGGGCGTGCACGCGCGTCAACAAGAATAAACTCGCCTGCCTAATGGCTTCGTCGACCCGCGAACGTTTACATTTGTCACACACGACACGTGGAGAACACGACGACGCTGATGTCGTGTCGTCGTTTTTACGGAGATTATCAGAAACGAGACATTTCGAGCGACGTTTTCTGCCTTTTTGGGGTAGAGAAGGTCTGTTCCTGCTTTTTATTTTTTTATTTTTTTGCGAGCGTTTCGTTTGTGTGCTCGTCTTTTTTTGCGCGAGCATAATGTGTTAGATTTCAGACGGTTCCTGATCAAAGGGAACGCTCGACGTCAAATGTAATTCTCTTCTTTGATTTTTTTCTTTTATCGCTTTAATAATTTTTTGTACAAGTTAACAATAACTTGACGATAACTTAACGCGCGGGCGCGCGTTTGCGATAGCGATATTCGGGGAAACAGAACGGAGGGTGTAAAGAGAACGGAAATAGCTCGAGCAATCATGTGCTTCACGCTTCAAAGTTAGGCTTCATGACGGAAAATCGTGGTGCGGTATCCCTTCGTGCGCCCATGACGAGCTTCATTAACGTCACGCGCGTTATCGTGAGTTGTGTCGTATACACGAGCGTTCTCCAAATACACACATCCTGCGGAGCGTCTTTATTTCCCCGCGGATTTCAAAGAAATAATTCGCGGTATCGCGCGCGCCATGCGAATATCCCATCGTATCGCTGCGCGATATCGACCGCGCGCGCGCGAACCAACCCTCCCGACGACAGGAGTGATCGATCTCTAAATCGTCGAAATTGTATCTCTGTTGGATCTGCTACACGCGCCATTAAACGCGCGCACAGCACCTTGGTCTTGGTGCTCAGCCGTTCTTGGTGTTCATTATCGAGATTAAATTTTCGACATTGATTTCGCCGTTTCACTTCGTCGCGGCACATATCCCCACGATGAATTAACTTTCCGCCGCGTCATTCCGCAAACCTTACTCCCCAAAAAGGGATCGAGAATGATGAAGGGGAATATAAAAGACGGCGATAAGTGGAACAGAAAATGAGATACAATTCAGAATTGTTTTTGACTTTACGGAAAGACACGTCTAATATATCTTCCTGTATTATAAATTCTCGTTACTCAGACTTAGCTCACGGCTAACGGTGATAAATGATGACGTATTATAATTTTTGTTTTTTTTTTTTTTGTCTTTTTTTTTAGAAGAATATTTCAAATTTCTTTTCCCTTTTTTCATTCGCTCTCTCCTTCGCTCACGTCTCTCAGGCAAATACGTCAAAAATTTAGGGTCCAGGGAGACGCGGGAGATTATAGCCGGTAAATTCAATTGCAGGAACGTGTCGGTGGCAAGGAGCGGCTTACTTGGACGGGTCTTGGCTCAGACGAGGCGGAAAATCGAGGGGTGTGCAGAAAAATAACTTCTAAACGAGGCGGGTGCGACGACAATTTTCAGAATGCTGCAATCGGCATGAATGGGGATTAATTGATGGCTCGCCTCGCCCCCGGCTGTCGTTCGCGCTTCTCGCCGGGAAAATTTTACAAATTTTCATTACACGCGAGTCGGACGAACGGCGAAGCCGAAAAGCGCGCGCGAAAAAGCATCGGTAGGAAATAGGTTGAAACGCGCGAGTAATCGAGATTGCTCGCGCGTCCGCGAGAACGAGCTGCGCGCAGCAGCGCAGCTTTACGGACAAACTCATTCCGGCATAACAAATTATTCGACGGGAATTGTGCGGGTAACGACTAACAAGAAAGTAATTTGGTGTCGCGCGTTTTACGCGACGTTCCCGACGAATTGCGCGGAGATTTTCGCGCGAACTCGACACGTAATTTATTCCCAGATTAATAAAGGGGAATATGTACTTTAAAACGTGTATCAGAGAGAGTTGAAGCCGCGGCGTCTAAATATTTAAATTCAGGCAATTTACGCCGTTCTAATTAGAATCTCTATTTTGACAATGTATATTTCATTAAACGCAGTCATCACATTTTCGATAATTTGTGATGATAATTTCATTGATTAATACTATATCTCTGATTGCGATTAAATATTATAACAGCGCAATACGAGAAAGAGATAGGGACATAAAGAAAGAGAGAGAGAGAGAATCCAATAAATTTTTTATAAGTAAAATTGAAATGTACAATGTAATATTTAAATGTGCGGTGGATTTCCATATATTTGCTCTGTTATTGTTTACAAATCGCTTCCCGTATATCTGTATAATTAATATTATTGCAATAAGTTCTCGTAATTATAAATTAAAAACTTATTCCGCGGAAATTTGTGAGAAAAATATATATTGGCAAAAAATACAACAAAGAAACTTCTTATTGAAATATCGCTTATTGTAATATCTGCAAAGTTAGTCTCATTGCAAAAACGGATGATTTTTGCGAGACGTCTCTTTTCGCGAGAAAATTATTTGATCAAAAGCTGGTGCTCTCGCACAATGTATAAGAACAGATATAGTCATACAGATATTGTCAAAGACGGTATTATTAAAAGAGTGCAGCTTGTTAAAGGTTGCGGTACTAAAAATTATACGACGCAAAGTTGAACGAAGCTTTTTGTTCTATTTTTCCCGACGATATATATATATAGTATATACGAGGATCCCGACGAGTGTGGTGGTAGCAGCTTTTGGTACCGGGTATCTGAAGACGAACCCGAAACACGGAGTTCATCGATATCCATGAATATTGATCGGCCGTCGATTAGAACGCCTTCTCGCCTGAGGCGAGGGATCGTCGTCGTCGTCGTCGTCGTCGTCGTCGTCTATGCAATTCGCCGAAGAAAAAGTTCGACGAGGCGTAACGAGCGACGGTGTACTTTTTGCAAATCTTTTTTTTTTTAACATCGCGTCCGGTTAGAAGCGCGTTAATTGGACGAGACAGCGACGTGACGAAAACACGGCGCGCGATTATCGATTGAGCGTAAATATACAATCGCGTAATATATGTGAGAAGAACGCGAAGAAGAGGCAATTTAAACGATTCAACAGAAATGACGAAGAGCAATTCTCCGGGCGCGCGCGCGCGCGCGTCTTTGAAGTTATAAATGGACTCGGCCGCGTAAAACGTTATCGTTTAGCTTTATTCATTTCGCGAGAGCGCGGCACGAAGCGCTTGTACATCGTCGTTGTGGTAATCTTTCTCCTTTCTTTGAAGGAATAAACGGATTTAGCCGTGTAAGCATTCAATTATGTTCTTTCTCGTGAAGGCAAGAAAGAATCTCTTAAGGTAAAAGCGCGCTGCCGTAATTGCGAGCTTTCTTTGCGTATCGACTTCTCCGCGATTTTTGCCCCCGAGTCCGCAGATAATTCTGAAAAGAATCGCATTAAGAAATAAGAACATTTCCATGAAATTATCACAAACGTTCGTTGTAACACGGTCGTTGTAACATTTATTTCATAGTTGCAGTTTTACTTGCGTTGTTTATTTTGTTGTTGTTGCCTTTTTTTTTTTTTATTCAAAAGTACAACAATATTGAAAATGTTGTTGAACGTAGTTTCTCCGCGTCTAGAAAAGAAACGTCACCGTTTTATTTTCACGTATCTAATAAACTAAAAGGTCGATAACGGTCGCCGTGTGATATTCCGTAGTAATTTAACTCTCTCCATAAAAACAAAGTGCGTCCTCGCTAAAAAAAGACGCACAATATATATTTCGCGTTGCAAACACAATTATTATCACTCGAATAAATTCTATCGATAAAATCTCTCTCTTTTCGGTTATTAAAGTATAAAAACAAGTATTGAAATCAACGTGAGTTTTTTTTATATATATCGTTAATTTTTAAATATCACATCCGCTCTTATACAATCGCATTTTTATTATTTAAATCACTTCTTTCTACTCGCACACGTTTATTATCACTTATATATACCGCCATACTTTTATTAAAACCCGTTCGAAATCGCTGAGTATTCAACGCGCTCTGATGGGAAAAACGAGCGTCTCTCTAAATTATCTCAAATTATTCCGTAACATCCTGCGTATATCGATATCTTTTCCATTTAAGACCGCCGTAAAGAGACAAAAGTTCGCTCTCTCCGAGCGAACGGCGCCATTGCGATTCTAGCGCGCGCGCGACTACGTCGTTGTCGTTCCAGCATCTTCTTCAAGGACGACCTTAGGCGGCGCTCGCTAGGGTTCATGAAGTGCTCGAAATACACTTTGCAGTTCTTACACGTAGAAATATACATATGTGTGTGTTGCACGTGAGTGTGCAACCGGGACGCGATATAAGACCGGAGCGATAAGGCCGTTTCACCGGAGCGCTATCGCCGTCGTAACCGTTTTCGTAGGCCAGCGCGCACTACGACCTGTGTAAGTGATCTTCACCTACGATTGCTTCGCCGGCGAAGTAGGCGATAATAACGAGTGTCTTGTGTAAGCGGCGTCTAATTAATTGCGTTATCTTCGCTTTACGTCCCACTTATTCGAAAGAGGGCCAAGTCTTGAGATCTGATGAAACAGAAATCGCGCGAATTTTATCTTCTCGAATTATCCTTTCGAAAAATTAAATCGTATTTTTTTTTTTGCGTGTAATTTCTAAAAATTTGTTCTAAATCATTGTTCTTTTCTTACGTCGCAAAAATAATAAATGTCACATTGAAGTGTAATTTTTGGCACGTAATGAGATAATAATCGTTTTATTGAGTATTATCTCTCCCTGTCAAAACAAATAACAGCACTCGTTAATTTGCAATTTTTTTTATTTTTTCTCTCGAAAGCGAAGCTCTCTCCAATAAGAGATTCGAACACGTCGACGCAATGACATTTACACACTGATTGGAGAAAACCAATCGATAACGCGTGCGAAAATTGCTTCTGCCGACTAATACACTATATGTAGATGTGTGTCGCGCCGCCGCGAGTAATTAATTCACGGGATGTGAGATAAAAATGGTTTATTAAATGCCACCCCGAATGATTTGTCGCTGGCATTCAACCCGAGAACTTCGGTTGATGCGGTTAACGCGATGAACTGACTGAAATGTTGCAAATCCCGTATTAAATTACACAGAATAGCGAGAGAGGAATAGGCAAATTGAAACGGCTTATTTTATTTTAACCGCAGATCGAATTGCGCGTTAGGTATAATAATAGATTTTGCTCTGTTTTTAACGCGATTGTAACTCCTGTAACATACGATCCCCATGCCGATACACACCGGCCTATATTATTACAATTATCGTTGAATTACACGCTAATTACAAATGCGACTGAAAAAAAAAAAAAAAAATCAGAGCTCGCCAATTTTTGCACCGATTTTATTCGCAATCGGATTGTTGTTATGGTGCGTCGCATATAAATCGAAAAATAATTTCACCACAAGTTGCGCCAGGTTTTTTATTAATTTTTTATATATTTCACGCTTTTATTATATTATTTGTGTTCGAATGTATTTTAAATAAATTCTAAAAATATCTTCACACGGATCTGAATGCATATCTAATTCGGAGATTGTTGTTTCTTTGTTGCAGAAGAGCTATCCTGACGAATCCCGATTTGCTGGCGAGCACACCGTGGTATCGATTGCTTGAGAATGACTTCTGGGGAACACCGCTGACGGAACGCGGCTCGCACGGCAGTTATCGTCCGCTTTGCGTGGCCACTTTTCGTTTGAATTATTTTCTCGGTGGCCTTGAACCTTGGGGCTATCATCTAGTAAACGTAGCGCTGCACGCCGCCTGCACCGTTCTCGTGGTCAAAGTTGCCAGAAAGGTGAGAGAACTTCTTCCACACACTAATTTCTTGAATTCGTAGAAAACAAAAGCAGGCGAGATTTTTCGCAGGTGCGATTGTGCGAATCTGTGTGTGAAATGGTTAGACCAGAGTCTGGACTTTTTATCCGCTTTGGTGGCCAGCGCTATTTGTTTTATCTATCACGAACTATTGGAAGTCAGAACTTTCGATGATGTGTGAGTTTTCACGAAATGACACACCAACTTCATTCACAAATTGATAGAAATAAAAAAATTGATTGAAATTAAAAAATTTGTTATTTTCTCCTTTATGAGACGGTGTATTACGTGAAATTATCGTCAAATCTAGTTCCCACGTCATCATTTTGATGGCGCAAGCCGTTTGTCAACGTCTGACGAGGAAGACCTAATTGTTAACCGATTTTATTCGCGACTTTGGTTTTCTATTCGTCCAAGATGTCTTTATTGTTCTCGGCTGTAAAAAAAGAAACCTCAATTAATCATGATTCCGGCATAATAAATGTTGTCGGAGGACTTATAATTCTTTCATCCAGTTTCATACACGTGTTACACTTGCTCACGCTCTCTTATCTTTACGACGACGTTAATTTGTGAGACGGAAAATTGTCGCGAGACATTGAGAGATCCAATTTGTCTCGCAGTAAAAGACACATTATGAATCTATTTAGATCCCATGGATCTATTCAGATCTTGGTATTGTACGAGTTCAAAATTAAACTCCTCGGCAGATTCTCCTCGTTCTATTATCCGGAACATGTTTTCTCGGGAAATCGTCGAGAACGACTTTTTTAATTTACTTTAATTTTCAATAAGCCTATACTGTGCGATTTTATTTTCACGCTGTCACATTTTGTTTTTGGTTAACTTGAGATTCCTCCGGTGTCGAAAAACGCGTCACGAAACGCGACGAGAAGAAACGCAACAACGCGGTTCGTTTTAACACGCGCGCATTTCGAATTGCATATTTTCCGGTATGTAATAAAACGAATCAAAACTCACTCGCTCGCACAAAGTCTTAATCGTTTTAACGACACTTTGATTTTATCATCATTCCTTTCGGTCATCGTGTTTTTAACTTCGCGAGTATTTATTAACTCCGGTTCTGGCGCGACGGTTTTAGTACATACTCGCGGAAAGTACAATTTAATTACGCGCGTACAGTAAATCGCAGTAAAGTTTAATTATATGTATCTAATTTAGAGAAAATTAAATTACGCTAGAGACTTCAAAGTTTTTAGTTCGATAAATGCGCAAAAATATATTTAACTCAATGTGTTTAAGTTTATTAAATTAGATAAAATCTCTGTGACGCGATATATATAGTTTGATTGAACGGCGTGAAATTTTATTCCACAAACGTTTTCTTACCCGACTCTGCGCGCTGTGTAAAATCTCTTTTCCGCGAAAGTAAATCAAAAATACCGATGAAAAGCCTTTGAAAAAGAAAGTAGAGAAGATTTAACGAGAGCACACACAGTGCTCAAGTCACGCTATAGAAAGAAAGAGAGAGAGAAATGTAATACCGGGAATGACGAAGAGAGAGAGAGAGAGAGATTTTCTCAAGATTTCTATGTGAGAATACTTAGCGCATTTCCGGAGAGGGACTCTGCGAAAATAAGCAGTAATATCAAAGTTGCTTGCCGTTTTATAAGTTCATTAGCAACTCAAATCGTTTTAGCGCGTTATTATGGGCGCGAGAAGCCGGCAAGTATGAGGAGCCGTGTTAATTTAATACACGCAGCACTTTACTGAGTAATGAAACTGTCACGCTACTTAACTGGGTCTAAGTGTATTAATGAAGGTACTTCTCGTACTTCGAACTCTCCGCGTTTTGAGTTATGCATGTTTGTTAAATATCTGCCGTACATACACGCGGCATTTCGTCGTTTGGCTTGCGCAAGCGCGAGCCTCGACGATTTCAAATCGGTCAATTTCGCCCTCTCGAGACTATATAATTCTCGTCGCGCCACCTTCGATTTTTCACTGGCTCGTTGAAAAAAAAAATATATATATATACACGACATTTATACAATTTTCTTCTCTGCTCAAAATTCTATTCGTCTCTCGCGTCGTTCATTCAACTACTTTCTTTTATACGGTGCGCATCGGGATCGTATAATTTTCGAATACTCTCTCGCCAAACCGATCGCTGCCAACGATCATTACCGAACGTCGGGCGTAAAACTACGAATTGTGCTGTTCTACATATTTACATATCTATTTTCACGTTTTTTTTTTTTTTTTATGTCTTGGCCCAGATTTCTCATCTGTATTTTCATTTCTCGAACACTTCAAGGAGGTTTTTTTTTTTTTTACTGACAACGAGGGTTTTTATGTCGCAATGTGTGTTTCCGTCACACAATGTTTGATTGTGTACCTACTACGTGTGAGAATAAATTTTTGTGAAAATCTTTTCTCGATATGAATTTGAAAAAAACAAAAATCCGTCCGTGTTATTCTTTAACATTCAATATTTGATTCGTACAACAATGCAAACAGACAATATTGTACTTGTTGCTCGTCGTTCGCTTGATAAGCAACCGTGGACTGGAGGAAATTCGAATCGAGCGATCCTTGTACGAAGCGGAGTACAGTTAATTAAGGGGTAGAGTTAATTAACCCCACTCTCTCTCCGCGCCGTTCTCCGCTTGAAGGATCGCCTCGCGAGACATTTACATGTGTACCTTACTGAGATATATCTGCAATTACACTCCGCAGGTCCTGCCAGGAAGGAGCAATCTCGCGCACGCGATCACGGGTTTCCTGTTTGCGGTCCATCCCATTCATAGCGAGGCTGTGGCCGGTATAGTCGGACGTGCCGACCTTCTTGCCTGCTTCCTGACCTTGACATCTTTCCTGACGTACTCGGCTCATTGTAATCGCACGAGATCGCCGTTTCCACTGCTGCTGGCGCTGGTATCGTCGACATTGGCCACTCTCGCCAAGGAAACCGGCATCTCGTCCCTGGCTCTCTGCCTTCTGTGGGAGCTTTGCCGCGGCGAGCCAGGTCGAAAGGTAAGACGATACGATATTTTAAGCCCGGATGTCGGGTGTCAAGCTTCCCTATTGTGTTATAAAGTTAGCTTGACGCGAGACCACATCAAACATCTTTCCTCTTCCCCCCCACCGAGCGAGAGACAATTACGTAACTTCGCGAAGTTCTCGTTAAATATAATATCTCGACTTTGGTTAAAATATTTGAATTACACACAAGGCTTTTTTTTTTGTCTTATTTTCTCTACTCTGAAAACTTGTTTAAACGTTTTAGTGTGACTTCGATCTACCCGCGCCAGATAGATATCGACATAAACAAGTTAAATATACGAAGGAGAATAATAAATCAAGATAAAAGAGTACAAGAAAGTTTCGTACTGTATTATCGCACTAAGAAACGCGCGTTATTTATTTACTAAGGGTATAATGCGCATTAAATGAGAATCGTAATATAAAATTTAGTAGTAGCAGTCGCTAATGATCGTTAATTATTAATTTGTTATTTCGATTAAATAACAACGTTGCAACTTATAATTATTAACACTAAAGAGTACGGATGAACAATATTTATTAAATGAATCTCTGTTTTAATTGTTAATATTTATTAAACTCTGCAACTTAAACGTTTCCACCGCGACCGGTTCGAATGAGCCGAACGCGAGATTTTGCAAAAATCGGTTAGATATCAGTTGTACGCCGCACGATTTCTGCCGCGTCGCGGTTTACTCGCGCGTGTTGTCTCGCAGCCTCGAGCGTAAAAGTTTTGATGGCGGAAACAAAGCGAAAGGTAGACAAACGGAGCTTGTGTGCGCACGTACCAGATTCGGAGAAGCGTGTAACCGATAACGCACCGCTGCTGCTCTGCCGCATCGTGGCGAAGACAGCCATCCTTCTCTCTTTAACCCAACTGTCGTCACTCGCGTTGTCCTCCCCTTTGCACCCTCCTCTGCTCCTTCTCGCCACACTAAGAACCTTCTTCTTCTTCTTTCGCGCATGTTGCATCCGGATGCGCTGGATGCGCCGGACGCTTCGTGTGATGCATGACGCGCGCCCGTCTCGGTTCCCTCGATCTTAACCCGCGGTGGGCTGGAGGGGTGCCAAGAGGATCGATCACATTTTCCGACACCCCTCCGGGCGCCCACGAGGCCTCTACATATATCTTCTTCGTCTTTTTCCTCGTCTCTCTCTCATCCTCTTTCATATTTCTCTTCTTATTATACTTCCATCTTCTTCTTTTCGCTGCCGGTCGCATCCTTCCGCGACCACCATCCCCTTTTCTCGCTCGAGATATCCACCGGGTGTAAACCGTTTATACCGTTTCCCACCGCAGCAGCCTGCAGTTGAGCGCGACGCGCTTCAGTGGCGAATTTAAGAGAGAGATCGAAACGCAAACTACTTTTTTTTTTGTTTTTTAAACAAAAATGTAAAATCGAGATTACTTTTTGAAATTATTAGCAATTTTAGTACAATTTTACTACAATTATTATTTTTATTATTTTTTTAAGTCATTTAATTATTACAGGATTTTTATTAAAAAAAAAAACGAGATTGCGAGAGGTTTGCACGAATCACAAAAATCCAAAACTGAAACATCATCTGCGTTAGCGCTCGTACTTCTTTCTCGTTTTCTATTCGCTTTGTTCGACGGCGCGGAAATATGCGTGGATCGACGGAAGCTGCACCGAGGTTGGGAGACAAACGAGACGTGACGTTCGGCAGATGAGAACCAGAGCCCGGGATGAACGCGAAAAGCACACGCGAAGGGCGGAGAGCGGAAATTTATTAAGTTACGATCGAGCTGTCCGGAACGATCGCGAAGTAATTGGAAAAATCTGGTTTTCAGATTATCGACTTGGCGAGGGATATCGAACGGACAACCGGGTATCTTCTCGTGAAATATCGTCGCGAGGTTAAATCCGGTTTTGTGACGTTTGTTTCGTTTTGAATGCATTTTTGTATGTGTGCGCGCGCACACACACACACACGTGAATGTTGTTTGTTTTATCGGAGATAAAACAATATATCGTCGTGAAATAGAAAAGCCACGATAAGTGATGGAATTACAGCAATTACAGCGCAACCTCGATAATCCGAGCTAATTCCCAGATATCCGAATGCAACACAATGTGTGTGTCGGATTATCGAGATGTGTTCGGATTGTTGGTATTTAGGTATGTTGTAGCCGCGTTTTTAAGAAATAAAACTGTTGACGGAGACAGAGAGTGACAGACACACACACACACACACATATGTACTTTTATATTTACTATATTTTTCTCAATGTGACAGAACTTTTGTCACATTTGGCGCAAATATATTATTGCAACTATAAAAAATATATAAATTAACGGATATACGTCGCAAGAATATTTGTTTTATATTATTAAATAGATAACAGAAAAACACACAAACACAGTTCTTTAACAACCTGAACTGAATAGCACAACAAATGAAAGTCAAATGTCTTCCTCCTGTATTAAAAAAGGCATTTGGATCGAGAAGTGCGCGTTTGGAGTCGAATATATCGCACCTATTGTTCCCTCTTTTCCGCGTTGCCGATTGATTGGTTGGTTGATCGAGTCGAATCAAATCGGTAAGATCGAAGGAGTAAATAATGAAAAGCGATTTTGAGACAGTTCGTCGTATATGTAGAGAAAATTAAAAACGTAACTAAAGTCACGCGACAGGAAAGAGTAGAAAAACAACACGTGAAAATAACGTGACTGTAATTTATATCATATATAACATTAAATATAATACATATTATACATATAATTTATTATATATTTATAATATTGTATTATACTTTATATTGTATTATATACATACTACAGTAATGTCACTGACCTCCGCCGCGCGACTTTGGCAGGGTCACTGACCTCGGCCGCGCGGCCTTGGTGGGGGGGCGGTCACTGACCGCGGGCACGCGACCGCGGCTGGGTCAATGACCTCGGTCGCGCGACTGCGGTGGAGTCACTGACCTCGGCCGCGCGACCGCGGCGGTGTTA
>NW_018020668.1:265480-294012 GCF_002006095.1 Pseudomyrmex gracilis | reverse complement strand
ATATATATATATATATATATATATATATATATATATATAGCTCTATTTGTTATATATATACATATAACAAATAGCTCGAATTTTTCGGCCTGTTAGAGACTTCGTCGACGGTCGAATAAATGAACACTAATCGCGTAACATTACGCGGACTTTGCGGAACACAGAGCACGCACCTTTATTGTGCGTAACACGGATAATTGTCGCTGTCACAGGAAGCCTTTATAGCAAAAGTTTTGGTCCGGAATTAGCGGTTACGGAGCCGTCGTCGGTGTGTCGCGCGCGGATATAGCGCGGCAGAGCCACCCCCGCTCGCCGTCGCGTCGTAACCCGCGTCGCATCGCCCGGAAAATTACATCTTACGGTTGTAACGAACTTTGCGCAAGTTTGCACGAAGCGCGACGTATCGTTCGTTTATTAAGGCGAGTTTTAAACTATTCACGGCCGTGCCTTGACAAATCTTCTCTCGTGTAGCGTTTTCTCTTCTCTCGAGTGCGAGCTGTCGCGGCGCGCGCAAGAAACTTGGAAATAATACGAAATTGGAATAGAAGAGAAAGAGGCCGGAATAAGGAAAGGGTAATGCGAAGTAATAAGGCGTACCGGGAAGCAACGCGCGGTGAAAACGTGCGACATCGTCCTTAAACACGACGATGTGGCATTCAATTTCGCGTCAGCTAACTTTTTTAACGAACTTTGCCGCGGCACTTTGCGCCCAGTTCCCCATTCGTCGTCGCGGATACGGAGTACGAGTGTCTGTCTCGGCGAGGATAGCGGCGTAATCGCGCTTTAACGTGAATTATAAATTCACCGCAAACTATTATTTCTACCCGATCCGACTGTCTGTGTAACTTTCAAATCACTTCTCCCCACGGTTACCACGTTGGAAAATTTCATTAGGGATCATCCCGCTCGCGCGCGCGCGCGCGCAAATTTCATATTATAGCTCACTATATAATCAGATATAATCAGATATAATCTAAATTGCAATCTGTAGCATATTATTTCGAAGTTTCGAATATATTCATTATTTAATGCTGTAAAATTGTTAAAAACAAAAGTATTAACAGGCAAATTTTAATTTCAATCTCTTCCGCCGCGATCTCTTTCAATTACCTATCCTATTACTGCAAAATTTTGCTGTGCCAAGTTTTTGTTACATTGCGTGCAATTTTTCCCCAAAAATATGTATGTGATAAAAAAAATTGAACCGAATTGTATATTTTACACTTCCGCGTAAATTTGTCAGAAACAAGAGATTATTCATTGTTGATTATGTGTTCTTTATGCAAAATCCTGCGCACCGCGTCGCTGTTCGATAATATTTTGCTTGTCTCTACTCGCGAACGGTAGAATAGTGGGTATAGGAGAACGCGCAACGCGCGTCTGTTATACCTTCACGTTTCGTCAACACGAGCATTGTACCAACGAGACACGTCTTGTTCGCCGATTCCGTCGGACAAACGATTTTCTCTCCTTTCCATCCGACCGAAACTATCTTCCGGTCGGATGCGATGTTGCGCTCGCCGAGGCAAACATCGCGTCTCGACGACTGTGAAAGCTTTCGTACTACCCAATTCGCTCCCTTTTCTTCGTTCTGTTTATTCATCGGAAAAAAGAGTGCCGAGTAGCAATGCGGCGTAGCAATGCGGAAACAACGTATACTCGATGAACTGACAACAAGAACACCGTCGCGTTATTACGGCATCGCATTTCCCCGCGAGATACCGCGTAATGCATTTCTACGGTACACTTTTATTATTTCTGTTACATATACCTGCGAAGCTCGCGCACGTACATATGTGTTTATGTGTGTGTGTGTTGTGTGGTGTATCGTATATATAACGTAATGTATGCCGCGTGCATGCTATCTCTCTTTTTGTTGGATATTTTAAATCTATGACGCCATTCTCTTTATTAACGGCGGCGAGAAAAATGTTACGAGCCGACCTAGATATACTCGTAAAGTTCATAAGGCATAAAGAACAAATTCTTATTTTACGCGCGCAAACATACGTTGTATGTTTTCAATGTTTACGTCTACATAAACCGCGAAAATTTGTTTCGATAACGGCAATTATCGCGGATTTGTAATTTGTTCGATTTTGAATTTGTTTGTTTATTTATTCTATTTCATCGAAATCGTCATCTTTTAATTTCGACTTTGCGAATAATTTAAACGCAAAAAATAATTGAAATAAACACACAGTGAAATTTGACAAATGTATGTATATACGTATATAATACGTCTGTTCGCGCAACGTGGTGACCCAGTTTGGACAAGCTCCAAGCACGACGCGGTCATCACGACCCACGATGACCGCGCTACAACACGTAGCCGTTGCCGGAAACTATACGAGTAATGCCATACCTGTCAACCGTTGAATTTCAGAGCAACTGCGGATTTACTCGGGGTCGCAGCGTCGGCATTCTGTCGGGCGGTTTGGCTCTACTCGCTCTGGGTCGGCTCAGGCTCGCGGGCAGCAGGCCGGAGTTCGCGAGCGCGGACAATCCGACAGCCAGGCATCCGTCGCGGCTGACGCGCGGCCTGACGTTCCTGTATCTACCGGCGGCGAGCGCGAGAATGTTGCTGTGTCCGACAACGCTGAGCTTCGATTGGTCGATGGACGCTGTGCCGCGCATCACGAGTCCGTTGGACACGCGAAATTTGGAATCGGTGTGTCTTTACACCGCGCTGATCGGCGCCGCCGTCTGGGCGGTGAAAGGTCTAAGACGACCCTGTCGCGACCCGACGACGACTATGTTGCAAGCGTATCCGCGCTCGGCTTCGTCCAGGTGTCCGGTTTGCGCCGGTAGACGAACCGGCGGCTGCCACACAGACGGCTGCAGAGCGGCCAACAACAACAACAACAGTCCACTCGGCGATTGTCATTGTGCCAAGAGACCGAACGGTGGCGCGGGCGCGAACGGCTTGAACGGTCGGCACGCGGCGGCCACCACCGTCGCGATATCCTTGGGCTTCCTCGTGCTCCCGTTTCTGCCGGCGAGCAATCTCTTCTTCTACGTGGGCTTCGTCATAGCCGAGAGGATATTGTACCTGCCGAGCGTGGGCGCCTGCCTGGTCGTTGGCGCCGCGGTGTCCGGCTGCTATCGGATAGCGAGGAGAAACGGGTTCAGAAGGTGCGGCAGGGCGGTGCTGCTGGCCACGGTGATCCTCATCGGCGTGATGTCGGCGAAGACGATCGTGCGAAACGCCGACTGGAGAAACGAGGAGAGCTTGTACAGATCCGCGCTGCACGTGAATCCGCCAAAAGGTAAGATCAGTCAAAATATAAATATTATCTATTCGCAATTAAAGTTTATACAAGAAAACATCGAAAAATCAAGTTCGTTAAATTATTTATTTATAATCACAAGAGATTATTTTCTTTTTTTTTTTTTTGTTTAACGTGATTTATATCTGCATATATTTTAATATTTCGATAATATTTTCCGACCGTGGAATTCGAAACGAGAAAATATATAATATAGATTTACCAATATATTACTGTATAAACTTATAAATGTAAAAAATATCAAAACTCTAAATACGTATCGCGAATTTGAACACATGGGAGTTTTTGTTTTGAAGAACTCTGTGTAAAACGCAAAATGATATGTGTAATAAAAAAAAAAGAATAATGAGTAAACAAGTATTTAAATGTGCTTAACTTTGTTTTCATCGAGTAGTTATTTTTGCAACTGTGTTTTCGTTGAATAATATTTAGTTTTTTAACGACTCTCTCTCTCTCTCTCTCTCTCGCTCTTTTTATCACTCATCATGCAGTTCCTTATCTCGCGGAAGCATCGTCGGTGCCGACATATGACATTTTTATCAGCTGTGTTCATCCCGTCGGCAACTACAAAGCCCTTCAAACGCGTGTAATATCCACGGGAACGTCTTTCTTTATACGCGCAGATCGTAAAAAAAAGGGGGTGACAACCGTCGTACGTTACACGTATCTCTTTCTTCCTCTTAACGGATTAAATACATAAAAAAAATAAAAAAAAAAAAAAACAAACAAAAACGCGCGCGTTAATAATGAAAAGCCATTGCGCGCGTTGATCGATAGACGCGTCGCCACAAAATATACGGCTGTGTATAAAAATGAAATTCACCAAGCGACCGACGGATATCATACGCCGCGCCTGCTTTCTCGTTATAACGTCGAAGCCATTGTGCCAACGGGCGAGCGTGTGCTATCCCGTCTGTTCATCTTGCAGGTCGACACAGGCAACTATGTGCCTACCGTGTCCATAAAATCGTCGAGAAGATGAAAACACGGCATGCAACGAGAAACGAGAGTCTGCCTCTCTCCCCCTCTGTCGCTTTCTGCTTTTGCCGCGCTTTGTCTTCCCTTTTATTCTCCCTCCCGGTTGCGAGCGACTTTAATTTTTCGGGTCTTGTGTATATTGTAACAGAGTTTAATGAAAGAGTTATATATCGTATATTTTAACTCGCGGATACAACGTATAATAAACGCGAAAATCTGCCTCCGTAAATAGAATTAAAAAGATTTCGATACAAAAGGCTTTTATCCGTGTGTGTGTGCGTGTGTGCGAGTTATCTCGATTTTTGGTAATAGTATGATCTTTATGAGAGAAAAAAAACATTTATAAACAAATGTATATTAAAAAATATTATCGCAATACACATACTATTAAAAAAAAAAAAAAAAAAAAAGATTCTAGTAAAGTCGAATTATTTTCACAAAAAATACACACGCATAGAATTATTTTTCAGATCACTTTGTACATATTCCGCGTGTTCTGCAAACCAAAAGAGAATCATTCATATTTTTTTTTCCTTTTTGCTTTCATCTCCGCGCTTTGTGTATATCTTTCATATTTTTAATCTATCCGACGGAAATGTCTTACGTGCGCGCGCGTTAAGAACATACGCTGGTTTTTCATTTCCCCTCCGACGGGGGTCCTCCCTTTAATACACCCCTTCTAATCCGCTCCGACCCTTTTTCCCCGCTTTTATCCACTTTCATACGGCGCTTATCCTCCACGGTGTACTTTTTCGTAATTATTTTAACTTATAGTCCCAGGCGGCGGCAACGGCCCTGGCCGTGTTTTCTCGCGCCCGCGGCCGGCGGGAAATTTTTGTTTCGTTTCTCCGTTAACGCGTTTCATACACGCGCGCGACACACAACGCGCGCGCGCGCGCGCGACCGTAACCGTAAAGAGAGACGTGTGTATCCGTTATTAATTTACTTTTCACGACTATTGCTTACATTCTCGCAATCTACCCACGCACACACAGCATTTTGATACGACAAAAACAGTTATGCCGTTTCTCGTTTTACCGTTTCGTTCGTTAAAGATCCACCGCTAGGAAGCGCGCAAGAAATACAGTATTTTTAAGGAATTTTCGAAGCGGAAAAAGAGTAGGTTGAATGGATATTTCGTTTTTAAACGAGATATAGAGCATGTGACGATGTGTGTGTGTGTGTGTGTGTATTATATATATATATAAGTTACTCGATTCTTCCTTCACATGCGTCTCTCTCGTCCGAAAACGCCCATCCGTCTTTGCCACTTTTTACAGCCTATCCGCCCCATTTACTTTCATGATAATCTAACGATTGATTGCGCGATTTAATCTACCGGACAGTAGTTTGTATTAATTGCGCCGCACATCAGCGCTGCGCATCTGTTCCACGTCATCGACCGCGCGTGTGTTACGTTATTTTAAGATTATCTCGCTCCCCCCAGCTTTTATTATCGATGCGCGTTTGGCTCGAATTTCAAGATCTAAAGTTAGACATGTTTTCCGTTGACCTCGGTTTTTATCGCACGTCTCAATTTGTAAATTGAGACCGAGAATCGATCTCCCAATGATCGTCAATTGTAATAATTTTCATTAGAATTTTCAAAAGAGTTCTCTCCACACAAATTTGGCCACACAAACACGAGAGAGAGAGAGAGTCGCGTGTATTTATCGAGCTCTTGATCGAGAGACTTTATGCTTTTTTTTTTTAATCAACAGCCTTCCTCCGCCTTAATTTTACGCGCCTGTTCGTCGTTTCCCGCGAAACAATCCCGTCCTTTCTTTCATCTCCACGGCTTTCTATTCTCGCCCAATCTCACGCTGTCCATTTTTGTACATATTCTCGCAAAGCGAGAATGCAGGAAGAAGAAAGAGAGAGTCCGGGCGGATAGAGTCACGCGAGCTGACGTCGACACAACAACGCGCCGGGACGCCAGCGGCGACGTCACAGCGCGCGTTTTAATTGCGTCGACAGAAATTGCGTGTTACCGTGTTAAACAGGCTGCTGCCGCAACGAGAAATAAATTTACATTTTGTTGGTCAGGTTGCGCCGATGTGTGCGCGCGCGCATATTCGCATCCGCGCTGTCGTTCTCATCCCTACTCTTTCTCTTTCCCCTGTTGCGTTCAACAGTCTGCAGCACGAGGGGTGTATGTACGCATTCCCTTTCCTCTACCGAAATCACCGGAGTCACTCTGCCATCGAGCTGACGTCCGCTCTCGTTGATTTAAAGCGCATATAGCGACTGTATACCTGTCTGGGGGGCGGCGTTAGCTCACGCTTCAGCATCGATTTTTTCTACAAACTGTATGTGTGGTTTCTGAGGGGACGATCGTTGATATGTCAATCATTGAGATGTATCTGTCCAAAATGATGCGAGCGAGAAAGAAAAATAGAATTATTTCGCGATTTTTGGATTCTCTTTCCCCGGCTTAACTGATGTTATTAAGAGAAACACTGTTGTTGTATAAAATATACATTTTATTAACTTTTGTATTAAAAAAAAAAAAAAAACTGTAATCTTAGATTGATAACAATATTCATACGCAAACGTACAATTCTGAAGTGAGCATTTCATGTGCGCTTTGAATATTATCAGACCGAGAGTATCGCGTTCAAGCGAGCGACTGAATTGGTTCTTCGCGCAAACTGCTCTCCAAATATCGCATAATGGCGCTGAAAGTGGAATAACGACGAAAATATTAGCCTTTATGTCTGGAAAGTGATGTATTATATATAGGTGCGGTGTGCGTGAGCGCAGCATGTTACCATGTTCCCCGGGTACTTCCTGCTGATCATTTAACGAGTTGAATATTCAACTACAAGCCGCGAGCGAGCACGTAAGCAGTGAAATGATAGGCGGACGGGCAGCGGGCGTTATCTTGATCGTGATAATTTTCAAGTAATTGCCGCTAGGATAATAATTAACACTGAAAGCGTAAGACGTATTTCACACCTGTACATCGTGCCATCCATTAACAATTACCTTCGTTTGCATCGTTTTCCATATAGAAATTGTGGTTTGCAATTTTCTATTTTTTGTTTTTTTTTGTTTTTTTATCACTCAACCGTACTCCAAACATATTTATAATTGTTTTTTCAAATAATAAACGTAATACAATATAATTTAAATATGATAAATAAATATAATTTAAATAAAACTTTCAACAATATTTTACATATACCTAAGTAAATATTGCAATAATATTTCTCGCGTTTATATAAATATTGATTGGTCTCTTAATATCTGTTGCTTTTAATGTTTTTTTAACGCTTATTGTATTGCAATTTTTTTGTTAACAATGCGCAACGTATTTGTAGAAATTCGAAAAAAATTATTTTCTTAAATGTATTTTTTGTGTTTCCAGCGTATGGCAACTTGGGGAGCATTCTCAGCGAGCAGGGACGAGTGGCGGAGGCGGAAGAAGCATTCGTCCAAGCGCTTCGCTATCGACCGAACATGGCAGATGTGCACTACAACCTGTGAGTAGCACATCCTAATTCTGTCATTCATATTCTTCTCGTCCGTTTACATCGATATTCGCGACGTACATGAATCGTGAGCATGACACGTACGTGATAAATACGATAATATAACCACGGCGGAGAGAAGCACTCGACAATATTCTTCGAGAGATCTTCACAATTTTACGAATTTTTTCGAAATTTCTTTTCCACAAAAATTTTTATTCCCAAAAATCATATCCTGCACATTCGATAAGCAAAAAAAATATATTTTTAAATCAATTTTCAAAATACATATACTTTTAACGCCAAATTTTTTCTGTTATCGGGACGCTCGAATAAGCTAAAGCTTTTTCGCTGACTACAATATAGTCTTCATTTCCGTAAAGACTTTAAATCTCTTTTTGCAAGTAGCGCGATATTATATATAGTCACCTAAACTTAGCTCTCGATCCGATAAAGCGCGAGCGCGCCCGTAAGAAGGATTAGTCGGGTCAAACGCGATCCTCTTTATATTTGACCGATTAATTCTTCCTCCTCTCCCCCAATTTTTCCGATCCGCCGTGATGCGGAATATATTTGCTCGCGTTAAGCCGTCTATATGTACAAAAAGGGAGAGACCGCCCGTTGAGAAACTCTGTTTACCGTTGTGTCCTCTTATCGGAAAGGGGACAGGGAACGAGACCACACGAGTTTCTTAAGCACGTAATATCGCGGTCAGCGCAGCAACCCCGACTGCGCTATCTTCTCTTACTACCCCTCCCTACTGACGCATCAACGACTTCGTATGGGGCTTAGCGAGCACGGGGTTCCCCGTGAGATCCGCTGAAAGACCCCAGGGTCCTTCGATCGGCGCTCATCATCTTTCGACGCTCCACCTACTAGGTAGGGAAAGGACGTAGAGAAGCCTGTCAAGTCGGTGAGTCGATAAGCCTTGACTATCCTGAGCATCCCCTCTGTGCGCTTCTGATAAGCCCGGCTACGTGGCACGTACTACGCGCCACGTACTTGCCCCATTATGTACTCACGTTAGACGTCTTAGTACTCCGGCACTCCCGCCGCTTAAATTCAACGATCGATAGAAGGCGGGTGGTATTAATCGATAGCGAAATTAGTGGTCAGAGACGAGAAGTGATTTCGGCGTAATACATAGCCGATAGAATAATTTTATCGCGACATTAATGGCGTGTAATAGTTTCGAAGTAATTAATGATGTATTTTAACACGGAGAGGTTGTATCAGAATATGCAAATGTTCTTCGGTAGATTATATTTTAGTTTGAAGGAACGATACGCGCGTACGAATCGAAAGCTAAATTGCTTGATTTAGACAGGAGGCGAAGTGATTTTTGAACACACAATAGTAAATATAATTAAATGTTTTTTATTACAGGGAATTGAGTTGCGTTTTTATGCGTTTAGCACAAAATTGATAATAATGTCGATATACGTATAATAAAATAAGAGATGATAATAACAATGGATCAGCAAATTTTTAATTTTGAAAAAACAAGTAGAACACAAAGATACATCGAAACGAGAGCTTTTTGAGCTTAATGTAAAAGCTTGCGCATAATTGATACACACATTTTGCCTCTGAAAAACCGTGTTTCGATGCATTTCGAAACATTGATTTTTGTTATCAACCGCGTAAATCATGTATATGTAGCCGTGTATGTACATTTTCATTTCAGATTTTTTACGCACAGAAGTTTGTTACACACACAGTTGATCGAAATTACAAGTAGATTACCTGGAAAAAAATAAAATTACCGCGACGCTTTTTCTTTGAGACAACAAACCTTAAAAAACAATGTACGTTTTTTGATAATTTTGTAAAAAAAAAAAAATTCTTTTAATTCGGCGGTTGAAAAACCGTTTCTTTCCGGGAGGTGGGGGAGGATGTGCGCGCGTGTGAAATCGTATTTACTTCGTTAAGTAATTACTATATACGCGACTTTAACATGCTGAACCAGCGTGCACTGCGGCTGCAAGCGGTTGCAAGCAAATTCCGGTGAAACCGCTCGTCCGTTCAGATAAGCCACACCCGACGTTTGTCCCTTCATGGCGGTAATACCGTACGGGCCTTTAGAAATCGGCTTTTAAAGTGAAATGAACCGCGATTTAATTATTATCGCGAATTCCACGGGAGAAATCGGACAAAAAATCTGCAAGTGTCGTCAGAATTTCGAAAATGTGAAATAACAAACGCGCCCTGCACATTCCGCATTCTAGATATCGAAAGCGATTGTTATTATTATTATTATTGTTATTGTTATTGTTAAAAAGAACGGAAAAAGTACACACCTCTCGCAACAAATTTCCGAAAAATACTTATACGTCGTCGGAAGCGGAGCTTCCCGTTACAGATGTATGTGTTCTTCGCAAATATTACGTATGTTTATTTCCCCTCATCTCTCTTAAACGTCCGCCTCTTTCACGATCGAGAGTTCGCAGAAAAATGTCGGATTTGATTTGATCACTTTCCGGTTATTATCCCGGCCGATGATGCACGGCGCGCAATTATCACCCCCGACGTTACATTATCGATACGAATCAATAGCCCGGGAAATTTCCGTTATCTCCTTCCATCATCATCGTCCGGCGAAAGAAGAAAAAAGCCGTTAATAAGAGAGAAAAGAAAGAAGAGCGACGTATATCGCTCTTGCGCGCGTTTCCCGTCCGTCCGTACGTACGTCCGTTGTATTTTCTCCCGCGGAAATTTACGAGGAGGGTCAGATATATCGCAGGATATTACAGCCTCGATGCTATAAAGAAAGCATAAAGACCATTTCATGATTTTCTGAGATATATTAAATCTCTCTCTTTTAGTTATTGTGCGTCCTCATTTATATATAACTCTCCGCAAGCTGTGTGTCGGTCGGTCTGATTTCTCGTTACTATCTCGTATCGAAAGAAAATCATCCCTCGCGATCGGGGGGGAGGGAGGAAGGAGGTGGCATCCCTCGCTCGGTCTCTTCCCTGTTCCGACGATAGATCGATCCCCGAGCGACACGCTCGACATCGGTGAACGCGTTTGTTCGCGCCGCGGACAGCGACGAGCGATTTTGCGCCTATCGCCCCGCCGTTCATCCTTCTCTTTCTCTCTCTCTCTCTCTCTTCTTCGCCGAGGTCAACCCCTAAGAAGACTGATGACAGGCCCGGTATAGCAACGACGGATGTTGATTTATTAAAACCCCGGCGTGATCGTAAGTCATCCATCAGCGGCTGCCGGTGAATGGAAAATTGATTAGTCTTCGCCACGTGTTAGGAAAACCTGTGAGGAGAAGAGAGAGAGAGAGAGAGAGAGAGGGAGCAAAAAGCTCTCCCCGAGCGGGTATCCCGAAGAATACATCGTAATTATGTATTACTCTGTTACTCCTGTCAGCAGGTCGATACTTAATTAGCCGTTCCACTTCCCCGCGCGCGTCGCCTTTCCTTTGTCCTACCGCAACACTTGATGGCTCAATGATTTCTCCGTGGTGAAAGAACCGCGAAAAAACGGCCGAAAGAAATGCGGTGCGCGTTTTCACAAAGCGGCGCGATTTCGAATGGAGCGGGATAATTAATAATTGTAATAAAGTCATGATGTCTTTGTTTTTTTTTTTTTTTTTTGATTTTTTTTTCAATCGTGTTAATGTGAGATCGTTTGAGCAAATTGATTTCGAGTCGTGAAATTAATAAAGTCGACGAGAATATGCTCGCAGTTGATATTGATCAACAAAGACTAATCACCAAAGTTGGATTAAATTATCTAAGTTCTGCAATTATCTTAGCAATAATTACGACAATAATTCCGCACGGTAATTGCTTAAGGTACTCTGTGCCACTAAAATGACTAAGCAAATTAACTCAAGGCGTGCTTCACAGCGAGACGGAGTTGATTCCCGGCGGTCGTTCAGCGGAAAATGGAATCGGTTGATTCGAGGCGGGAATTGACACCGCGTCAAAGGATGAATTCCTCTCTCTCTCTCTGTCTCTCTGTCTTTCTCTTTCTCTCTGTCTCTCTGTTTCTCTCTCTCTCTCTCTCTCTCACTGTATCTACGCTTAATTGTCGTCCTTGTGACGTGTCTCAGGACGCAACGACGCATCACAGCCGCCACACCGTAAAGTAGCAAGCAGACGTGCGCACTGACGCGTGAAATGGCACGAAGATGTAAGACGTATCAGAACGAGAAAGAGAGCGCGAATTTCTCTCAAGAAATCAGACGAGAGATGTGTCATCGCGCGATCGGAAAGGAAGTTTTTTTTTTTTTTTTTCGCTTACAAACGGCAAATTGCTTGAACGAGGAAGAAAACGAACCGCGAGACGGACGGGGAGAAACGTTTGTTCAATGCCGGACCGGGAAAATGATGTCTGAAAATTAACTCTCAACTGATTATTCTAATGAGTCACAGTCAAAGACGCGCGCCGAAGGAACTCGCTAATTGCATCGCCGCGTTGCACTCCCGAGCAAAGACAATTAACGGCTGTTAACGGAATATTCGTACTCCCGACTTGTGTTTTCATACAGCCGGTCTCAAGGTGCGCGATTGCAGTCGAGTCCGTTTTTCGATGCCGCCGCCGCTGCCGCCGCCGCCGTGAACTACGCTCTCTCGTGAAAGAACGGTATAAATCATATTCCCTCATTTTCACGAACAAAATGGCTTGTGAAAGCACTCGTCGGAAAGAGAGAGAGAGAGAGAGAGAGAGAGAGAGAGAGAGAACGCAGCTACTTTACCGTAGTACGTTTTTCCGCGCTTTAAAGAGATAGATTGAAAATTTTACATCACGCAGAAATAATCACGTGCTACGCTCTCTAAAACGCGGCTGACTAATTACTGACTTACACTACTTTTTTCCGCGCGCGAGGACCCGATTGTTCCGCTAATTGACTTTACAGCCAAAAAATGGACATCGAAATGGCGCGACATCGAGGAAAAAAAATTTATAATTTCGCGCTCGTAAAAAGGAACTTGAATGTTAAATAAAAAAAAAAAAAAAAGAAACAAAACGCTCAGCGATAACATACTCGCTATCATAAACGTTCGTTCGTGTCACAATAACGTGCGCTCTCTCCTGTATCTGTGTGTACATAAATATAACAAATCGATATAATTATATATATAATTTTGTTTAGTCGCGTTCCAATTGTGATGTTACAAAGTGGATTTGTATCGCAATTCCAAAACTCGTTAGACGCGAAACCGTATCGGAAATAAGCGATATGAAATTAGCACGTGCCATTTAGCCGAGCGGCAATACCGTTACATCGTGACCATACGTATATACATTAAACCTCTTTGCACGTACCGCTGCGCTGTAATGCAGCGGATACACATACAGAGTCCGGTGCATCATCTCGGTAATGGACCGATTTCTAGGTCGAGCCACAATGCGACCGATGTAAAATTAAAAAGAGATTCACATCGATTTAAATTTTATCGAGGTGCTCCATTAACTTTTGATGCTAGAGAGAACCAGATGTAATTACTGAAAAAGCGTGTGACTCTTTTTTTGTTTTTTTTACTTTATTCAAGGATTTTACTAAAATTTGTAGTTTTGCAAATATTTAAGAAGAAGAGAATTTTTCAGATATCGAAAAGAGTAGAAAAATATTATATAGGCACGCCGTGTCAAATACAAAGCAATATACTTTTTTGTTTAACTAGCACAACACAGGCGCGCACGCTATTGTTATTTTTATTTAACGTGTTGTCAGAACACAACCTGTCACCGCGATGACAGATAGTATATACGTCTTATAAACCATATAATACACATATGAGAAATGTCAGAAATAACGCATGAAAATCAAACTAAAAAAATAATGAGAGAGAGAAGTGGAAAAACAACACGTGACTAAAGTCAAGTGACAGGGAAAAGGGTAAAAAAGAGAATATTATATATATTATATGTAATATTCTATATCTATACATAATACACACACATACGCATATATGTATATATATACATATATATACCGTAATCACGTGAACGAAGTCAGTAACACCGCAGCGGTCGCGCGGCCGAGGTCAGTGACTCCACCGCAGTCGCGCGACCGAGGTCATTGACCCCGCCGCGGTCGCGTGCCCGCGGTCAGTGACCCCGCCCCCACCAAGGCCGCGTGGCCGAGGTCATTGACCCCGCCGCAGTCACGCGACTGAGGTTAGTGACCTTACGGTAGTATGTATATAATATATATAATATATAATATAAAGTATAACATAATAAATATATAATAAATTATATGTATAATATATATTATATATTTAATATATTATTTATATCATATATATTATTTAATGTTATGTATAATATACATTACAGTCACATTACCTTAGTCGCGTGTTGTTTTTCTACTCTTTCCTGTCATGTGACTTTAATCACGTTTTTAATTTCCTCCACGTATACGACAAACTGTCTCAAAATCGCTTTTCTGTCATTATTTAATATACGCTTTATTTTCAACAATTTCGCTTTTATGTCGGTGTTATTTTTACACAGCGTAATTTCGCTGTCAGTAGTTTATCGGAACGCTATAAGTAGTGCGATTTTAAAACGTATATATCCCAGAATCTTTTTCTGTCGAAACTTTTGAAACACTGCAACATACGATACAGAATAATCCGGTTTAATGTCATATCGGTATATATATATCGAAGATATTACGAACAGATCTCAAAATTCTTTGATCGATCGAAATGTGTCATTGTATATCAAATTTTGCCCCTATATGTTTAACTCGAAAACATGAATTTGTGCTAAACAAAAGTCAGTTATTTTATGACTACAACAATCAAATGTGAACCTGATGATACATCAGCGGAATGTTATTCTGGACTTTATTGCATTTGAATCATGAGTCAATGTTTATCAGGACGACGAATATGCTTCAATGCTTAACATGATTTCTATTTAAAGAATTTAACTGTCTGTACGTACGAAAAAGACGCGATAAAAAATATATCGGTACTGTCTGCGAATCGATTCGATATTTTCTAGTTTATCAAAATTGCAACCTACACAGTCGCGTGACTACAATTTTTAAAAGTAAGTGGCAGCAAACTTTTCAATCAATTTTTTTGTAGTCGATGTTTTACTAATAAACATCATACACGTAAGCTGTGTGTGTGATAGAGTTAAAAAATAAAGCATTGCCTCCAATTAATTTTCAATACGTCTGGTGAATGCGTTTTGTCTCTGCTGACAATACAAAGATCGTCAGGTTTACAGTCGGCGCGCGAGGCGAGAATCTATTGGACGCGCGCGTCTAGCGAGAATGCGAGAGACTTAAGCCCGAGGAGGATTCAGCGCGCTAACGGAATATTCTACCCTACGCGAAACAGATCCTCGCGATCCCGCTCCTCGTGCATGCCGCAAGACGAGCAGCACTGCAGCTATAGGGATAGACGCGAGGATGCGGAAGACGGGTCTAGCGAATTGAATGGGAAATTGATGGGCTTCGCCCTGTCGGTCGTGTACTCGCGCGCGCGCGCGCGCGGGCGTGCATCCGCCATAGACCTAGAATCCGTTGTCCTGACAATGTATACAGGCTGTACCTTGCAACCGACCATTCGTGCGATCTCCTCTCCTCATCCTACCTCTCTTTGACTCACGCCCGTTTCTCTGGCTGTCCACCTTGTTACCACGCACATATATACATACATTGTGCGTATCCGTACTTTGCTTTTAATTCGCAAACGTATATACATGTAAGGTTTAACGTTTCTCAAAATGCAAAGTTTGTTTGTCAAACCTTTTGATTCGAGAATTGCTTTTAGTCGCTAGCGGCGAAACCGTCATTCCGTATATCTCGTGTTTTGCAAAGTAATCTAATAAATTAATCCGACGTTTGAGTATATATAAAATATTCACAATGTCGAGACCGCGTATCGCCCGCAGTTCTCGCTGAACTTTACAACATTAAATTCTCATTAATGGAAACGGTGACGTTGATTCGTGCTGCTAAGCGTGAATCGGCCTTACACCGTCGTCGTAGTCAACGTCGTCGTCTGTATCCGGCGGCGGTGTTTGTCCGCCGCGCCGGCCGCTTGAATATGTATCGTCCCGACGGTGCTTTGATTGCGCACCCTCGCCGCATTTGCATGCGGGCCACTGTACGTGGCCGGTCGGCCAGAAGAGAAGACGCAACAGCGTGCAGGCGGCCGTCGTCGTCGCGAAGGTATAAACGTCGCCTCGACCATTTATGCGGTCTGCGCGCTGACGGGGGTGTATCCGGTATGCGTATCCGGGCGGTATCGCGCACATATACACACACGAGCTGTTAGTCTCTCTTCCCCCGGTGAGCTTTTCTCGCGAGTTACGACCCTTACCGGCGTGCTTAGCCGTGACGAAGGGAATTTAACCGCATCTCTTCCCCGAGAAACGGGACGTGGAATTACATACCTCGCCGCGGTGTGCTCGTTCAAATATGCAGAAAATTACGAGCGGTTTCGCGTACGCTCGTCTCGAGTTTGACTGTCAAAAGAAATTGCGTCGTTGACAATAATGTGCAAAAAGAAACTCTCGGCGACCTCTCGTCGTCGTCTCTTCTGTGAATAAATCAAAAAGATACACGTAAACACATTTCGCCGACTCTTATTATCAACTCCCTCTCTTTCTGAATTGTCTGTTTTTTTTTTTTTCAATGCAACACACAATTTTTTCCTAACTGACTTTCAAAGCAAAGAGGAAGAACTTTATTTAACTTGTATACGCGGCCTCAAGTACAATACATATAAAACAATTTTGTTTTTACATTTGATGTTGCACCGTGAAACTTTTACAATGAGCGAATTCGTGACTTTCTTGCGCTCGGTGTCTCCGTTAACGAACGAATTTTTAATTAACGTTAGACCGCGCGCTGTTATCTCTCTCTCTCTCTCTCTCTGTGTCTTCTCTCAGCTCTCGAGGTGACCGCCATCCGTAAAGCTCATTAGGTACATCGAAGGTAAACTCGTCCCGCGTACATGTACATACGTTGTACGTTCGCGCGTACCTTCATACGTTTTTCAGAAAATGAGGGCGGGGCATTTTGCTTCCCGTCTTCGCTCCTCTCCTGCATACATATATACGGAACCGTACCTTTACCGCGTACTGAACTACCTGCCTGAACTTTAACCGCTCGTGCCGGCGGTTAGTGCCAGAGGTATTATCTCAAGATTCCCCGTCTGTGTTATCAGATACCGCTGCCTCGTTGGCGGTGCCAACGCGTCGTATAACCCGAGCTTCTTCTGGTCTAAAACCCGTCGTTTTCAGGACACGGCGAAAGAAAATCTATCGAGAGAAGCTCGGAATATACGAATCTGCGATTTCTGACGGTGATCCACGAGATTTTATCGCGAATGAAAATCGACTCCGCGGTTCGAATTTCAAACGTTTTTTTTCGGACGGAACGACGACGACGACGCGACTTTCCAGATCTCCCCGTCTGTTATTTTCCGAGAAAATGTATGCAACGTCGATTCTCGGCGGTTTTCCCTTTTCCGCAGCAGATGAGGCTTAACCGCAGTAGTTGTGGTTCAACATAAAGCGGGCTTTCAGGCTTTTCCGGCTGACATATTTTCTTGCGGATTACAGAAACGCGCGCTCGCGCGCTTTCACGCGGACGGCGGTGGTTTTATACCGGCCCATTTTACGTTTGTCGCTCATAAACACCCCTAGGCTGAATGTAGGCGAGTACAAGCAAACCCCATTTATCCGTCAGTCCGATTCTGCGCGCTTCGCCGAACACGACGGAGGAGGACACGTATTAGACCGCGCATCAAAGTCGCATAAACCTACGGCCAATTATCATCACGCCAGACATATGTATATCGTAAGCTCCGACAGTTATGCAGAAATATCAAGTTGCGGGTCGCTTTAGGGAATCGCGCGCGGCGGGAGGCAACGCTCTCACGTCTTCGGAAGAAAACGCTGAGAACTGTCTGGAATATCGATGAGTTCGGGACACCGTTGCGGAGAAGGGACAGATTCGGCAAAATTTCGCTGTGTGCGATAGATGTACACACACGCACTGATATAGCTCTGACCAAACTCATCTCGCAAGTAAAATATAAGAGAGCAAAGACAAGCAAAAAAAAAAAAAAAAAACGCTTTTACGAAACGAAATAAAAATGTTCGGAACGTTTCAAAAATGCGTTTTCTCCGCGCATAAAATTACATTCTTTTTACATTTTTTTCTCGAAATTTAATCCGCGCGATTCCCATTGAGACATTAGAGAGCTGTCAAAAAATTCTCGGTGAACAGAAAAGATTCGCCTGTTAGTTACAAATTGAGAGAAACCGCGTATCTTCATAGAGAGCGCGTCCCCATGTCCTCCCTGATATCTTTTGATCAGAAAAGTTCCGCAGGTTCTGTCGACTTTATTGACTTCCAGACGGGCATGGAAGATGCCGTCGGAGCAGATCCGAACGATTTTTCTTCGTGACTGCAACCTCAGGAAGAGCACACACAGCCGAGTCTCGCGTTTTCGCTGCGTCTTTGACCGATTAAGCGACCGTCTAGGTCACTCGGCGTTTCAACTTCGGAAACAAGTATCGACGTCAAGAGATCGGGCGAGGAGAACGACGTAAAAAGACATCGTCGAAAGAGCTCCCCCTT
This sequence comes from Pseudomyrmex gracilis, assembly GCF_002006095.1. Lineage (NCBI taxonomy): Eukaryota > Metazoa > Arthropoda > Insecta > Hymenoptera > Formicidae > Pseudomyrmex > Pseudomyrmex gracilis. Next base: position 275,692 of record NW_018020668.1, on the reverse strand, counting down.
CTCTCTCGACCGCGCGCGAATCTCTTGAGTCCGACCGCAGAAACGAAAAGCCGTTCTTGTGTGAAGTGCACGTCCCGGAAGATCGGATGAAACAATGCAACTCGCGAGTCGATAAAAAAAAACCTTATCGATCGCGCGCACGGTTTTTTGTTTTTAATGGATTTTGAGACGAAGATTCTCCCCTTTTTTTTTTTTTTTTTTTTTGACGACATCATATTATCGTTGACGAGAGACAGACTAAAATATTGAACACGTATGTTCGATATTTCTGTCTGTCGAGCTCGTCATCCGGCGCGTCTCCATGAATCATCATCACGCGTGAGCTCATTCACGATAGTTTGATACATTAATCCGTTAAGTTGGAGAATTTATCGAGCTGAAACTCGGTTTAATCTCAGTCCAATGTAAACGCAAGATACTCGCGCCGCGCTCGCTTGTAATGTACACCGAGACAGATACATCGCCGGAAGCGAAGCGGCGAAGAAGACGGAAGCGGAATCGACCCACGGAACGAGAAATGGTAACGGGCGAGACGGGAGGAAATGGAGGAAAGGAAGAGAAGGACATAGAGAGAGAGAGAGAGAGAGAGAGAGGGAGGGAGAGAGAGAGATAAATAGATAGATAGATAGAGAATGGACGGACGAGAGAGAACCGTTTGAAGACCTTAAAAGCGACAAGACATGACTGTCCCGGAGTTATCTCTGCCATCTTGGAGCGGTGCCGTAGGTAGGATTCGTCAGGGTAAACCGAGTCCATGAATTAATTAGTCGGCAAACGACGTAGCGCGGCCCTCGTTGCAGGTCTGTACAGAGCAGGGGCTACTTCAGGGCGGGAAAGGGTTTGTGAGGCTCTTATTCGGGGTTGGTACACACACGGACTCAGACGAAGCGACTCGAGTGTCGGGTGTTGAAGGTGTAACGAGTGCCCTCGAGCGCGACGACGGAAAAAGGCGTGATATCATTCGCTCCTCACACGGAGTTAATAAGTTCTCAACGACTTGTATCAGACAGTTTGCGTTTGTTCGCGCGTATATCGAGCTAATGAAATGTTAATAGTTTAACCGGTAAAATCGCGCGACGCGCGGGGAAACGGGGGGGGTCTAACGAGGTTTAAACCTTTTGGCAATCACGACGAGTTCCGATAATCCGTCGCGGGTCGATAAATTTTGATAATTCCTGGGAAATATGTTCTGTTATGATAATAACGTGATAACGCGATAATATTAACTGATCAAATGTGATAGCAATTTTGGGGCGAAAACGGCAGTTGTAGCGTTTATATACAGACTGCGTTTCGATTGCGGATTATCATGGTCGGAGAAATTTCGCGTAACATTTCGGGTGATACGCGAACGCAATTAATATATAATATACAAACATCCCAATCCCGTTGCATAAAACTTATTATGCGTATTTTCATTAAGAGAAATATATATCGAATCTTTGACGCGCGCGGTTTCAAACAAACAGTTCGCATTTTGGCTTCCCCCCACGTCATCAGACGCATATCCCATCCGTAAAAAAAAAAAAAAGGCCGAAAGTATAAGAATAAATTCGCACGTAGATAAAAGCAAAACGAACACGAGCTGAGAAAAAGCGCTGAATTTTTTTTTACTGAATAATGTACTAACGATATCGATATCGGTCGAGCGGGATAACAACAAGGAGGGCGGGGCGGGGGTGGAAAAGACATAAGAGAGCGGATAAGGAGACGGAAGGCGCAGTAAAGTACGACGAGAACACACGTGAATTCGTAAACACGGGGAACGACTTGGAAAGGGGGAGAAGCACAGGCAGCGCTTATTGGAACTCCGACATCCCTCAGGATCGACTGAGCAGTGAATAATACAGAGCGATACGTATCCACTGTTCTCAGTTGTTGCTGATAGTATCTGATCCCTCGGCGCTAGCTACGAGAGATGCAGACGAGAGGAGGAAGAAGAAGAAGAAGAAGAAGAAGAAGATACATAAAAATAAATCTAGAAGAGACGCGCGGTATGAGTGAACGAGAGGGAGCGGGGGAGGGGGAGGGTGACAGGGAAGTGGCCCCGAGTTTTGGAAGAACTGGAAACGCGCTCGCGTGAGAGCGAGAGATGGAGATACGCGCGTAAAGACCGGCTGCCAGATCCCAGCACGAAACTTTTCGAGAGAGTTCGTCTGATGGCACTCCGGGGAATCACGTACGCACAGGACGATCCCTTCCCGGAAGATCCTCATAATATTTCTCGAAACCCTTCAAAATTCCTCCTCGCGCTAGAGGAGGGAAGATTCTCTCTCCGCCTGCGCTTCCTGCGCGCTCTTCTGTGTAACGAGTTTCCAACGGCGGCGGCGGCGGTGGCGGCGGGAATTTACGGCACGGCGAGTCTTCGACGTCTTCTCTCTATCTTCCCTCGATTCTCGCAAAATTAGATCATAATCGGGAGAAAGCTGATTTACCTTTATCGTTATGCGATCTGCGGATTCGGTGCGACTCGCGCAGCACCGCGCGCGCCATTTAATGTGAGCATCTCTAGCGAAATTAGACGAGTACTGAAGTCTCTCTCTCTCTCTCTCTGTGGCAAATCTGAACAAAATAATTTGTAGTAAATCCGTGTACGCAAGCGAATACTTGCAGCAGATTTGTTGCGCTGCGCCTCCCCGCTAAGAGAGACTTTAATTACGAAAAGAAAATATAAATTCTTATTGTCCTTCTTCTCGCCGAGTTTCAAACTCTGTCTTCTCAATATTTTTTTTACAAAGTGTGTGTATACAATTTTAATAAAAACAACAAATGTTGTTCAAATATCTGATATACAACCCGAAGAAAATGGCCATCGTATCGCACTCTCGCGCATGTAATTCCCACGTGGAAAAACAAACAAACAAACAAACAAACAAACAAAAAACCAGCGTCAAAATGGAGCGTGAAAGCGACCGATTTCTGGCGCGACGTTCTGATTCGGTTAACACCGTCGAAAAAAACGCAAATGTCCTTTTCAGCCCCGTCAATGAAAAAGCATGAGAGAGCTTCAAGATAGGGCGAGAGATCGCCGATATATCCCGGCGGGCGTGCGCTCGCGCATCGACGGGAAATCAAGTTGCCCGATAGATAGAGAGAGAGAGAACTTAATGCATTCTCCGATACTCGTCAACGATTCGTTCAACTCGTGGCCGAAATAGCGCCGCACGGCAAACATCGGTGACAATTTGGCCCGATGAACACGTCCTGTTATCTCGTACACGCGCGCGTCGCCCTTCCCTTCAATCCCACTGACCCATTGATCGAGTAATAACGCTTTATCAAATAACGCGTGTCTCTCTCTCTTTCTCTCTGTATAGACAACCCAGCTGATCAATCTCTCTTCCTTGCTCTTTCTCTCTCTCTCTCTCTCTCTCTCGCTCGAACACAGTCAGCGACTAAATGCTAACCGCTTTTCCTGTGTGTTCTCTACACCATCCTTGCGTTCTCTCCTCCCGGCTATCGCAGTGTTAGCGTCGGAAATACGCGTCTGTAATTTCCTTTTGCTCGCTGAATTGCGCAATCCTGCGCACTCCGTAAAAGACCAGCGCGTTTACGTCCCGATCAAACGGAGTACGCGTATTTCGCGTTATTCTCTACTAAGGCATGCCCCGTTTTATACACACAAACAACCTGGACGAGTTTATAAAAAAGTAGATATTTTAATTATATAAATACTTTTCTGTGTTTTTCTCTCACACACACACAACAAAGGTACTTTTCTGTTTCTTATATCAAGTTTTCTGATTCGCATCACTCAGCTCAGGATCGCGCAAACACGTTCAAGTTAATTTTCTTGCGCGCCGGATATTGTTTCAGTATTTCTTCAACCCGTATTCTAATTATATTACACACGAGAAGTAAGCAGCTTTACATTGGAATTCGCGGTATAAAGCGGTAACGAATCATCCGATACGGGAAGCGGAATGCATTTTGCAAGCAAGCAAGCGCGCGAACCGACCGACCGACCGACCGACCGACCGACCGACCGCGTTGCGATCGCGCGCAATCGCGGCACAGACATATCGGATTAAAGTGCGGATTATAATTCCCGAATGCCTCCTAAATCGATCTTCGCGCACATGTATTCTTCGCGCTCCCTGCGGATCATCATGAGGCATCGCGTATGGCCAGTCTCACGTACAGCCGTCCGCTCTCCGTTTTCACCGCTATGGCTATCGCTCAATAATGCAGGCAAACGGCAATGCAGCCAGCATCCCATGCTTCTTCATATTCTCTCTCTCTCTCTCTATCTCTATCTCTCTCTGTCTCTCTCTCTCCCTTCCTCTTTTCTCTCCCTTTCTCTCCGTTATCTCTAAATCTATCTCTCTTTTCATTTCGACATTCTCCTCTACTCGATCGCCATTATACGCTCTCTCCAGCTAACCGTTACGTCTCTATTTCCGGCTGTCCGGCTTCATCAAATGATAAATCATCTCTCTGTACGAAACACATCTCAAAGAGCTTACAAATACCTCGATATTATTTAGAATTGATATATTTTCTCTTTCAAGATAAAAATATTGAACCGCATTTATTGTTTTCCAAGTTATATTACGATCTCGAAAATGAGAAATATGTCTTACGATCTGTAAAAAAATAAATTGATAAAACACAGATTGAATCTCTGTCGGAAAAAAAAAAAAACTAATATTATATTGTTATATTTACAGAATGTATATATTGTGTACACACACACACACACACACAATAAGAGTTAATTCTCAAAATAGCACAACTGCCTCCTTTATTTTAATCTGCTTTGAATCGCGCAAGGGGTATATTGCGGGTATTACATTCAACCAACAAGCTATATCCCTCGTCCGCGATACGTTGGCGCGCATATCTGTCTTTCTCGCACGTCTCTCCCGTGCGCATTCACCGCATTACACTGTCCACCCTCCTCGCGTCCCCCGCCATCGCGATCAATCTCTTCTTGCACCGGCATATAATCCCGCTCTCTCTCCCGCTGCTCTTCCTCCCTCTCGCCACGGGGTTTAACCCACTCTCTTCCTCTTCCGCGCGCGGCTCGCCGGCCTTTATTACGTCGCTCGCATATCACTTCGTTTCGCCGTCTCGCCCCCCCGAATACGCACAATAACCGGACGCGTATCGGTCCACCTACGCGCGCAATATCCGCGTGACGCACAGCATCGTCAGGATGGTCGCGCGAACGTCCGCGCGCGCTCGACGCGTCCGACGCCGAATCTGACCCGCATACGGTATTACCCAGCCCCCGGGCTTATGATGGCGCACCACGGCCCGTTGGCTACCATTGGCCACCACTGGCCTTTGCAGCTTTGTCTTGTCGCATCAGATATTACTAGGATAATGCGTCCACCGGACCGGACCCTTTCCCCATCCATACTCCGCGAGAGGCAGAGGTCGCAAGCTCCGGTCGCGCGCGCGTGTGTGTGTGTGTGTGCATCGCTTCTCTCTCTCTCTCTCTCTCTCTCTCTTTCTCTCTCTCTTCCGCAGGCATGTGATGCCGGAGCATCGACCAGCCTTTGCAATGTGCATGCACGCGTGTGTGTATGCGCATCCATGGATGTATATATAGAATATGCATGTATACAATACGAGGTGTGCGCGCGTATATACATAGATGTATGCTAAACACACGACCGCGAGCAAACGTGGAATCGACGCCTGTTCTGATGCCCGGCGTCGTCGTCGTCGTCGTCGTCGTCTCTCGGTCGTCGCGAATATTCGGCAGCTTTGTTGCTACGCCCTGCGCGCCGCCGCCGCTCAAAGGCGATGCGTCCACGTCAATGTTAATTATTAATGGCAGCGAGTCCTAGGACGCCGAGTGATATATTACCGTCTGTTATTGAGTTGGGGAAGAGTTAACAGTAGAGAACGAGGACGAGCTGTATGAGCGACCACTTAAACAAATGGCTTTCCGACTTACGACGTGCGATAAGAGCGAGAAGACAAAATGTCATAATGCGCGAATGTAAAATGCGCAGCGAGACGTAAATGGTACACGTTCTTGTTCTTTTTTTTATTTTATAGTAAGTACATGTAATACTTTGTGTGTGTGTGTGTGTGTGTGTGTGCGTCTATTTTATGTATTTCTATTTTTATACAAAAGATTGCATTTTTTTTTTTACGCGTAATTGAATTGTGTGAAGGTTGAACTTTTACTTGCGCGCTTTTTTGCCACGTGTAACAAGATTAAACTCAACTCGTGTAACCAGTTGTTATCCGGAATTCAATATTCGACTTCTAAAAATTGTGAATTTTCTCGAAAATGCGCTGATTTGCGAAATCTTATTTGCTCTTCCGTTTGAAACAAGATATAAACGGTTGACCTACAAATGACACTTTAAACTTTAAAAACAACAACTACGCGAGAAGGTTAAAGTTTTACTTCAGATATTTAAAAGACCGCGAGAGAGAGAGAGAGAGATTTTCTTGTCGACTATCGTTACGACGCCGCATCAAAAACCGCGCACACACATATCCATATCTCGCTGCCTACGTCTTACTATATATCGACCACACACACACATCACGCGTGTCTATCCCGCGTGACAAGATTTGCATTATATTTCTCGCCGCAATGGCTCTCGACGTAGGCAAGCTGACTTATCTCATATGTGCCCCGATGCATAAAACAAAATGCGCATATCCGTCACGACTCCACGTTATGAAATCATAGGTACGTGTATTTGTGCGAAGACCATCAGCGATTTAAGCATGCGACGTTGCATCATATATCTCTTCGAAAATTTACATATTGCTCGGGAAGAAATATTTTCCCGATGTTGGAAAAAAAAAAAAAAAAAAAAGAACAAATATCGCAGATCATCCTTACTTTTTTTTTATTTCAATCGCGACATTGAATAAACATGCAACGACGCTATTGGAAGCATTTTCGTCCCTCCCGTCCAATGAATAAAAAACGAACGCAACTGGTTATTGCTAGTCGCAACGGCCGCGCTGCGAGATATCGATATATACACATAGTAGAACACCGATACTCTTATCATAATAAACAAACTTCCAATGTTTTTTCTTGTGTCATGCAGCAAAGCAACATTAATAAATAATAACAAACGAAGATATAAAATGTGTGTGTGTGTGTGTGTGTATTATTTTTGTATTTTGTTTCGTGAATGTGGGTGTGTGTGTGTGTTGCGTAGTTCCGTCGTTGGGCATCGATCGCGCGACGTCATCATGTCGAAACTCTGTAAAGGTCCGCTTTCACGAGCTGACACCACTCCATCAATCGAAGTCCGCTGGTCCACGAATTTCCAGAATTTCGACGATATTGTTTCTCCTACTCGCAACTATTATCTCGTCATGCCAAGCACAGGTGTATCGCACAAAGAGTGAAAATTGTATCGCTGACGCCTGACATAAAGTAGAAATATTCATTTTGCGCCAACGTTAAGATAAAAAACCAAAACAAAAAACATAAACAAAAAACAAACAAAAAAAAAAATAATCGAGTGCGATAAATGTTGTCACCAATCCCCATCTCGTTACTCTCCGCCGCGTATCTTTCGCGCGAACATTTGTTTGTCGGACAAGAGGCCGCTGCCGTGTGTAATTTCACACACACAGTGTGAATTAGCGGTCTTCGTGCAATAAAATAAATGCGTGTTTCTCTTTTCGCGTTTCGTGCGCGAGAGAAAAGCAAAATTTCAGTTCGGGGACTGAATTTTGCGCGAGAGAGAAAACGAGCGAGACCAAGTCCGAGGCCGCGTACACGTAAATTTTAAAGTGATATAGACTCGCGTGAAATTAATGAAATCTCGAACGTGTCCGCGCCCCTTCCGCCGCCGCCGCCGCCGCCGCTACAACTCTCGAAGCAAAATGAAGCGTATCGAGGATTCGTATAAATGTGTACGGGATTTAGGAGAAACGGTTCGCTAATTGCGAAGAAGAGTTCGGTCGTATTTAAATCGGCTCGCCACGACAGATCTAATTGCTCGGCCCGCGATCGCGCTTGGCCGAAGCCATTCTTTTCCCGGCTAATTCGATTTCGTCGCATCCTCTCGTCACACATCTCTCTCACTCTCTTTCTTCCCCCGCTAATAAGACGAGCTAATTGCTTTACATATAAAAACAGCATTCAAGTTCTACGAGGAAATAATAAAGAAGGTTTTTGTCGCATAAAAGAGACAAAAATATATTTTCACGCCTATATACTTTGGCTTTTTATATGGTTTCGCCGAGCGACGACTCCTCGGTCATTTTACACAGTCGCGCGAATTTATTTTCGCGCTGAATTGTAATTATACAAAAAATAGAACTCTTCAAGTTTTAACAGACAGGCATTTGAAAGGGAAACAGGAACGCTCTAACAAAACCTTACTTTACGCTGAATATTCTATTCATTCTTTTGTGTACACACAGTGTCGTTGAACAGTATTTTTTTGCCCGCGCGCGAAAGCTGCAGTTGCAATGAATGCAGTTAGAACTATACTATTTGCATACCCTCGCAGTTACGTAACATTTTATTTCGAAACGACACACGTGCGGCGAGTTATAAATATCCACGCGGCGTGGAATAATTGCTAAACCGCATGAGGTTATTTGTGAGAAAAGAAGACGAGACACATGCGAATAATGAGAAACAATTGAAATGGTCGAATCCTCCTCCTATATAAAAAAATTCATGTGTATCGCGAAGTGCGCGTTTTGATATCGAATGTATCGCATCTATCATTGTTGACTCTTTTTCGCGTTGCCGATTAGTTGGTTGATCGAGTCGAGTCGAGTCGAATCGAATCGGTAAGATCGAGAGAGTAAATAATGACAGAAAAGCGATTTTGACAGTTCGTCGTATACGTGGAGAAAATTAAAAACGTGACTAAAGTAAAGTCACTTGACAGAAAAGAGTAGAAAAACAACAAGTGACTATTTAAAGTAACGTGATTGTAATTTATATTATATATAACATTAAATAATATATATTATACATATAATTTATTATATATTTATAATGTTATACTTTATATTATATATTATATATATTATATACATACTACCGTAAGGTCATTAACCTCAGTCGCGTGACCGCGGCGGGGTCAATGACCTCGGCCGCGCGGCCTTGGCGGGGGGGCGGTCACTGACCGCGGGCACGCGACCGCGGCGGGGTCAATGACCTCGGTCGCGCGACTGCGGTGGAGTCACTGACCTCGGCCGCGCGACCGCTGCGGTGTTACTGACTTCGTTCACGTGATTACGGTATATATATATACATATATGCGTATATGTGTGTATTATATATAGATATAGAATATTACATATAATATATATATAATATTCTCTTTTTTACCCTTTTCCCTGTCACTTGACTTTAGTCACGTGTTGTTTTTCCACTTCTCTCTCTCATTATTTTTTGAGTTTGATTTTCATGCGTTATTTCTGACACTTCTCATATGTGTATTATATGGTTTATAAGACGTATATACTATCTGTCATCGCGATGACAGGTTGTGTTCACTGACAACACGTTAAATAAAAATAACAATAGCGTGCGCGTAGCGCGCGCCTGTGTTGTGCTAGTAATAAATAAAAACCAATTTATCATCAATACTAAGACTTTACTTTTGTTGTAATTTGTAAAAAAGAAAAAGTTTGGAAATAAAAGTCAGTGAATTGCGATACAGGAATGAAATACCTACTTGCACAATTGATTTCTTTCAATTTTGTTTCTTTCGCAAAATGTAGCTAAACATTATGATCACTCTAACCGCGAATAATATCTCGAAAGTCATTTGGTAGTCGAAAATACGATATTCGCAAAACTTGCACGTAAGGAGCACACGATATCACGGATTCTGGGAGGCGTTTTATCTCCAATTCAGCCCGACGCGAGAGTGTTGTGTTGGTTGATATTACGTTAAAACAGAATTAGATTATTTCTGAAGGAGATAGTACATGTTGAGAATTGTAGAAAAACTCTCGGCTTACATTTGCAATGACGTGCTGCAATTTGCGCGACAAAGACCAAGTCGTCCTCGAAGAAACGTAATCGGGAAGGGGGGGACGTGCGGCAATGTTCGCGCACTTCCGAAAGCGCACATCTGTGCTTCGGAAGGACGAGCACAACGGCGGGCGGTGGCGGCGCGGCCACGAGAACTTGTTAGCCGTTCTGCCGGAACTCGTATTTTATTAGAAAAGTTGCTCGGCGAATTAGCCGAAAACATGACGAAGGCGAAGAAGGGCCGCGAAGAAAACGGAAAAAAAAAAAAAAAA